>NC_143031.1:84678411-84978411 GCF_057628025.1 Oncorhynchus mykiss | reverse complement strand
AGCTCTCCTCGTCTGGGTTCTCCGGTACCACTAGGGCAGTTTAAACCCCCTAATGATGAATGAGCTCTCCTCGTCTGGGTTCCCCGGTACCACTAGGGCAGTTTAAACCCCCTAATGATGAATGAGCTCTCCTCGTCTGGGTTCCCCGGTACCACTAGGGCAGTTTAAACCCCTAATGATGAATGAGCTCTCCTCGTCTGGGTTCCCCGGGACCACTAGGGCAGTTTAAACCCCTAATGATGAATGAGCTCTCCTCGTCTGGGTTCCCCGGGACCACTAGGGCAGTTTAAACCCCTAATGATGAATGAGCTCTCCTCGTCTGGGTTCCCCGGGACCACTAGGGCAGTTTAAACCCCTAATGATGAATGAGCTCTCCTCGTCTGGGTTCCCCGGTACCACTAGGGCAGTTTAAACCCCTAATGATGAATGAGCTCTCCTCGTCTGGGTTCCCCGGTACCACTAGGGCAGTTTAAACCCCTAATGATGAATGAGCACTGAGATTTGGGTTCCCCGGTACCACGAGGGCAGTTTAAACCCCTAATGATGAATGAGTTCACTGAGATTTGGGTTCCCCGGTACCACTAGGGCAGTTTAAACCCGTAATGATGAATGAGTTCACTGAGATTTGGATTCCCCGGTAGCACTAGGGCAGTTTAAACCCCTAATGATGAATGAGTTCACTGAGATTTGGATTCCCCGGTACCACTAGGGCAGTTTAAACCCCTAATGATGAATGAGCACTGAGATTTGGGTTCCCCGGTACCACTAGGGCAGTTTAAACCCCCTAATGATGAATGAGCTCTCCTCGTCTGGGTTCCCCGGTACCACTAGGGCAGTTTAAACCCCCTAATGATGAATGAGCTCTCCTCGTCTGGGTTCCCCGGTACCACTAGGGCAGTTTAAACCCCCTAATGATGAATGAGCTCTCCTCGTCTGGGTTCCCCGGTACCACTAGGGCAGTTTAAACCCCCTAATGATGAATGAGCTCTCCTCGTCTGGGTTCCCCGGTACCACTAGGGCAGTTTAAACCCCCTAATGATGAATGAGCTCTCCTCGTCTGGGTTCCCCGGTACCACTAGGGCAGTTTAAACCCCCTAATGATGAATGAGCTCTCCTCGTCTGGGTTCCCCGGTACCACTAGGGCAGTTTAAACCCCTAATGATGAATGAGCTCTCCTCGTCTGGGTTCCCCGGTACCACTAGGGCAGTTTAAACCCCCTAATGATGAATGAGCTCTCCTCGTCTGGGTTCCCCGGTACCACTAGGGCAGTTTAAACCCCTAATGATGAATGAGTTCACTGAGATTTGGATTCCCCGGTACCACTAGGGCAGTTTAAACCCCTAATGATGAATGAGCACTGAGATTTGGGTTCCCCGGTACCACTAGGGCAGTTTAAACCCCCTAATGATGAATGAGCTCTCCTCGTCTGGGTTCCCCGGTACCACTAGGGCAGTTTAAACCCCCTAATGATGAATGAGCTCTCCTCGTCTGGGTTCCCCGGTACCACTAGGGCAGTTTAAACCCCCTAATGATGAATGAGCTCTCCTCGTCTGGGTTCCCCGGTACCACTAGGGCAGTTTAAACCCCCTAATGATGAATGAGCTCTCCTCGTCTGGGTTCCCCGGTACCACTAGGGCAGTTTAAACCCCTAATGATGAATGAGCTCTCCTCGTCTGGGTTCCCCGGTACCACTAGGGCAGTTTAAACCCCCTAATGATGAATGAGCTCTCCTCGTCTGGGTTCCCCGGTACCACTAGGGCAGTTTAAACCCCCTAATGATGAATGAGCTCTCCTCGTCTGGGTTCCCCGGTACCACTAGGGCAGTTTAAACCCCCTAATGATGAATGAGCTCTCCTCGTCTGGGTTCCCCGGTACCACTAGGGCAGTTTAAACCCCCTAATGATGAATGAGCTCTCCTCGTCTGGGTTCCCCGGTACCACTAGGGCAGTTTAAACCCCCTAATGATGAATGAGCTCTCCTCGTCTGGGTTCCCCGGTACCACTAGGGCAGTTTAAACCCCTAATGATGAATGAGCTCTCCTCGTCTGGGTTCCCCGGGACCACTAGGGCAGTTTAAACCCCTAATGATGAATGAGCTCTCCTCGTCTGGGTTCCCCGGGACCACTAGGGCAGTTTAAACCCCTAATGATGAATGAGCTCTCCTCGTCTGGGTTCCCCGGGACAACTAGGGCAGTTTAAACCCCTAATGATGAATGAGCTCTCCTCGTCTGGGTTCCCCGGTACCACTAGGGCAGTTTAAACCCCTAATGATGAATGAGCTCTCCTCGTCTGGGTTCCCCGGTACCACTAGGGCAGTTTAAACCCCTAATGATGAATGAGCACTGAGATTTGGGTTCCCCGGTACCACGAGGGCAGTTTAAACCCCTAATGATGAATGAGTTCACTGAGATTTGGGTTCCCCGGTACCACTAGGGCAGTTTAAACCCGTAATGATGAATGAGTTCACTGAGATTTGGATTCCCCGGTAGCACTAGGGCAGTTTAAACCCCTAATGATGAATGAGTTCACTGAGATTTGGATTCCCCGGTACCACTAGGGCAGTTTAAACCCCTAATGATGAATGAGCACTGAGATTTGGGTTCCCCGGTACCACTAGGGCAGTTTAAACCCCCTAATGATGAATGAGCTCTCCTCGTCTGGGTTCCCCGGTACCACTAGGGCAGTTTAAACCCCCTAATGATGAATGAGCTCTCCTCGTCTGGGTTCCCCGGTACCACTAGGGCAGTTTAAACCCCCTAATGATGAATGAGCTCTCCTCGTCTGGGTTCCCCGGTACCACTAGGGCAGTTTAAACCCCCTAATGATGAATGAGCTCTCCTCGTCTGGGTTCCCCGGTACCACTAGGGCAGTTTAAACCCCTAATGATGAATGAGCTCTCCTCGTCTGGGTTCCCCGGTACCACTAGGGCAGTTTAAACCCCCTAATGATGAATGAGCTCTCCTCGTCTGGGTTCCCCGGTACCACTAGGGCAGTTTAAACCCCTAATGATGAATGAGTTCGCTGAGATTTGGATTCCCCGGTACCACTAGGGCAGTTTAAACCCCTAATGATGAATGAGCACTGAGATTTGGGTTCCCCGGTACCACTAGGGCAGTTTAAACCCCCTAATGATGAATGAGCTCTCCTCGTCTGGGTTCCCCGGTACCACTAGGGCAGTTTAAACCCCCTAATGATGAATGAGCTCTCCTCGTCTGGGTTCCCCGGTACCACTAGGGCAGTTTAAACCCCCTAATGATGAATGAGCTCTCCTCGTCTGGGTTCCCCGGTACCACTAGGGCAGTTTAAACCCCCTAATGATGAATGAGCTCTCCTCGTCTGGGTTCCCCGGTACCACTAGGGCAGTTTAAACCCCTAATGATGAATGAGCTCTCCTCGTCTGGGTTCCCCGGTACCACTAGGGCAGTTTAAACCCCCTAATGATGAATGAGCTCTCCTCGTCTGGGTTCCCCGGTACCACTAGGGCAGTTTAAACCCCCTAATGATGAATGAGCTCTCCTCGTCTGGGTTCCCCGGTACCACTAGGGCAGTTTAAACCCCCTAATGATGAATGAGCTCTCCTCGTCTGGGTTCCCCGGTACCACTAGGGCAGTTTAAACCCCCTAATGATGAATGAGCTCTCCTCGTCTGGGTTCCCCGGTACCACTAGGGCAGTTTAAACCCCCTAATGATGAATGAGCTCTCCTCGTCTGGGTTCCCCGGTACCACTAGGGCAGTTTAAACCCCTAATGATGAATGAGCTCTCCTCGTCTGGGTTCCCCGGGACCACTAGGGCAGTTTAAACCCCTAATGATGAATGAGCTCTCCTCGTCTGGGTTCCCCGGGACCACTAGGGCAGTTTAAACCCCTAATGATGAATGAGCTCTCCTCGTCTGGGTTCCCCGGGACCACTAGGGCAGTTTAAACCCCTAATGATGAATGAGCTCTCCTCGTCTGGGTTCCCCGGGACCACTAGGGCAGTTTAAACCCCTAATGATGAATGAGCTCTCCTCGTCTGGGTTCCCCGGGACCACTAGGGCAGTTTAAACCCCTAATGATGAATGAGCTCTCCTCGTCTGGGTTCCCCGGTACCACTAGGGCAGTTTAAACCCCTAATGATGAATGAGCTCTCCTCGTCTGGGTTCCCCGGTACCACTAGGGCAGTTTAAACCCCTAATGATGAATGAGCACTGAGATTTGGGTTCCCCGGTACCACGAGGGCAGTTTAAACCCCTAATGATGAATGAGTTCACTGAGATTTGGGTTCCCCGGTACCACTAGGGCAGTTTAAACCCGTAATGATGAATGAGTTCACTGAGATTTGGATTCCCCGGTACCACTAGGGCAGTTTAAACCCCTAATGATGAATGAGTTCACTGAGATTTGGATTCCCCGGTACCACTAGGGCAGTTTAAACCCCTAATGATGAATGAGCACTGAGATTTGGGTTCCCCGGTACCACTAGGGCAGTTTAAACCCCCTAATGATGAATGAGCTCTCCTCGTCTGGGTTCCCCGGTACCACTAGGGCAGTTTAAACCCCCTAATGATGAATGAGCTCTCCTCGTCTGGGTTCCCCGGTACCACTAGGGCAGTTTAAACCCCCTAATGATGAATGAGCTCTCCTCGTCTGGGTTCCCCGGTACCACTAGGGCAGTTTAAACCCCCTAATGATGAATGAGCTCTCCTCGTCTGGGTTCCCCGGTACCACTAGGGCAGTTTAAACCCCTAATGATGAATGAGCTCTCCTCGTCTGGGTTCCCCGGTACCACTAGGGCAGTTTAAACCCCCTAATGATGAATGAGCTCTCCTCGTCTGGGTTCCCCGGTACCACTAGGGCAGTTTAAACCCCTAATGATGAATGAGTTCACTGAGATTTGGATTCCCCGGTACCACTAGGGCAGTTTAAACCCCTAATGATGAATGAGCACTGAGATTTGGGTTCCCCGGTACCACTAGGGCAGTTTAAACCCCCTAATGATGAATGAGCTCTCCTCGTCTGGGTTCCCCGGTACCACTAGGGCAGTTTAAACCCCCTAATGATGAATGAGCTCTCCTCGTCTGGGTTCCCCGGTACCACTAGGGCAGTTTAAACCCCCTAATGATGAATGAGCTCTCCTCGTCTGGGTTCCCCGGTACCACTAGGGCAGTTTAAACCCCCTAATGATGAATGAGCTCTCCTCGTCTGGGTTCCCCGGTACCACTAGGGCAGTTTAAACCCCTAATGATGAATGAGCTCTCCTCGTCTGGGTTCCCCGGTACCACTAGGGCAGTTTAAACCCCCTAATGATGAATGAGCTCTCCTCGTCTGGGTTCCCCGGTACCACTAGGGCAGTTTAAACCCCCTAATGATGAATGAGCTCTCCTCGTCTGGGTTCCCCGGTACCACTAGGGCAGTTTAAACCCCCTAATGATGAATGAGCTCTCCTCGTCTGGGTTCCCCGGTACCACTAGGGCAGTTTAAACCCCCTAATGATGAATGAGCTCTCCTCGTCTGGGTTCCCCGGTACCACTAGGGCAGTTTAAACCCCCTAATGATGAATGAGCTCTCCTCGTCTGGGTTCCCCGGTACCACTAGGGCAGTTTAAACCCCCTAATGATGAATGAGCTCTCCTCGTCTGGGTTCCCCGGTACCACTAGGGCAGTTTAAACCCCTAATGATGAATGAGCTCTCCTCGTCTGGGTTCCCCGGGACCACTAGGGCAGTTTAAACCCCTAATGATGAATGAGCTCTCCTCGTCTGGGTTCCCCGGGACCACTAGGGCAGTTTAAACCCCTAATAAGATGTGTAATTGTTTTGATTAAATTTAATTTAATGTATCTGTATCTGTTACTGTATCTTGTAGTTTAAATATTTGTACTGCTTATTGTATTGATCATATTGATTATTGGAATTGTTGTCCTCACGGCACCATTGGAAATGAGATCCGAGGTCTCAATGGAATCCCCTGTAAAAAATAACATTCTCTCTCAATTCAACTACATTCAAGGGGCTTTATTGGCATGGGAAACATGTGTTAACATTGCCCAAAGCAAGTGGAAGTAGATAATATACAAAAAGTGAAAAAAACAACACAATATAAAATGAACAGTAAACATGACGTTCTCTGTCTGCAGCAACGGTCCACTGTAGCTTCCATGATGCACAGACAGGAGACTGTGGAGTGTCTGAAGAAGTTCAACGCCAGGAGAAAACTCAAGGTAACACTAACTCTTTCACTGTCCTCTGTTCTATTCAGAGACTCAAGGGATGTGTCTCTCCCTATACCCTATTCCCTATACTCTATTCCCTATTCCCTATACCATGTACTACTGTCTACCCAGAGCTCTATACCCTATTCCCTATACCATGTCTAACCAGATCTCTATTCCCTATTCCTTATTCCCTATACCCTATTCCCTATACCATGTACTATTGCCTACCCAGAGCTCTATACCCTATACCCTATTCCCTATACCCTATTCCCTATACCATGTACTACTGTCTACACAGAGCTCTATACCCTATTCCCCCTATACCGTGTCTAACCAGATCTCTATACCCTATACCATGTACTATTGCCTTCCCAGAGCTCTATACCCTATACCCTATACCCTATTCCATATACCCTATTCCTTATTCCCTATACCCTATTCCCTATACAATGTACTACTGTCTACCCAGAACTCTATACCCTATTCCATATACCCTATTCCTTATTCCCTATACCCTATTCCCTATACAATGTACTACTGTCTACCCAGAACTCTATACCCTATTCCCTGTTCCCAATACCATATTCCTTATACCCTATTCCCTATACCATGCACTACTGTCTACCCAGAGCTCTATACCCTATTCCCTATACCCTATTTCCTGTTCCCTATACCCTATTCCCTATACTATGCACTACTGTATACCCAGAGCTCTATTCCCTATACCCTATTCCCTATACCCTATTCCATATTTCCTATACCCTATTTCCTGTACCCTATACTTTATTCCCTATACCTTATACCCTATTCCTTATACCCTATACCCTATTCCTTGTACCCTATACTCTATTCCCTATACCTTATACCCTATTCCTTATACCCTATACCCTATTCCCTGTACCCTATACTCTATTCCCTATACCTTGTACCCTATTCCCTATTCCTTATACCCTATACCCTATTCCATATTCCCTATTCCTTATACCCTATACCCTATTCCCTATTCCTTATACCCTATTCCCTATTCCCTATTCCCTATTCCTTATACCCTATACCCTATCCCCTATTCCCTATTCCTTATACCCTATTCCCTATTCCCTATTCCTTATACCCTATTCCCTATTCCCTAATCCCTATTCCTTATACCCTATTCCCTATTCCTTATTCCCTATTCCCTATTCCTTATACCCTATAACCTATTCCCTATTCCCTATTCCGTATACCCTATTCCTTATACCCTATTCCCTATACCTTGTACCCTATTCCTTATTCCTTATACCCTATAACCTATTCCCTATTCCCTATTCCGTATACCCTATTCCTTATACCCTATTCCCTATACCTTGTACCCTATTCCTTATTCCTTATACCCTATTCCCTATTCCTTATACCCTATTCCCTATTCCCTATTCCCTATTCCTTATACCCTATACCCTATTCCCTATTCCCTATTCCTTATACCCTATTCCCTATTCCCTATTCCTTATACCCTATTCCCTATTCCCTATTCCCTATTCCTTATATCCTATACCCTATTCCCTATTCCCTATTCCTTATACCCTATTCCCTATTCCCTATTCCTTATACCCTATTCCCTATTCCCTATTCCTTATACCCTATTCCCTATTCCCTATTCCCTATTCCTTATACCCTATACCCTATTCCATATTCCCTATTCCTTATACCCTATTCCCTATTCCTTATACCCTATTCCCTATTCCCTATTCCCTATTCCTTATACCCTATTCCCTATTCCCTATTCCCTATTCCTTATACCCTATTCCCTATTCCCTATTCCTTATACCCTATAACCTATTCCCTATTCCCTATTCCTTATACCCTATAACCTATTCCCTATTCCCTATTCCGTATACCCTATTCCTTATACCCTATTCCCTATACCTTGTACCCTATTCCTTATTCCTTATACCCTATAACCTATTCCCTATTCCCTATTCCGTATACCCTATTCCTTATACCCTATTCCCTATACCTTGTACCCTATTCCTTATTCCTTATACCCTATTCCCTATTCCTTATACCCTATTCCCTATTCCCTATTCCCTATTCCCTATTCCCTATTCCTTATACCCTATACCCTATTCCATATTCCCTATTCCTTATACCCTATTCCCTATTCCCTATTCCTTATACCCTATTCCCTATTCCCTATTCCCTATTCCTTATACCCTATTCCCTATTCCCTATTCCTTATACCCTATTCCCTATTCCCTATTCCTTATACCCTATAACCTATTCCCTATTCCCTATTCCGTATACCCTATTCCTTATACCCTATTCCCTATACCTTGTACCCTATTCCTTATTCCTTATACCCTATAACCTATTCCCTATTCCCTATTCCGTATACCCTATTCCTTATACCCTATTCCCTATACCTTGTACCCTATTCCTTATTCCTTATACCCTATTCCTTATTCCTTATACCCTATTCCCTATTCCTTATACCCTATTCCCTATTCCTTATACCCTATTCCCTATTGCTTATACCCTATTCCCTATTCCTTATACCCTATTCCCTATTCCCTATTCCCTATACTACTACAAGGCCCATAGAGGTCTGATCAAAAGGACTTTCCAACCATTGGTCGTTTGTTATTTAATTCTACGGTTCTGTTTCTGTTTATTATTATTGTCAAAAAGAAAATATCACAATAAATATCCTTTAATTAAAAAGAGTAGTGCCCTTCTATAGGGACTAGGGCACCCTTTGGGACGTAGCCAAGCACACAAACCTTTTATAGGGAAGAGGGCACCCTTTGGGACGTAGCCAAGCACACAACCTTTTATAGGGACTAGGGCACCCTTTGGGACGTGGCCAAGCACACACCCTTTTATAGGGACTAGGGCACCCTTTGGGACGTAGCCAAGCACACAACCTTTTATAGGGACTAGGGCACCCTTTGGGACGTAGCCAAGCACACACCCTTTTATAGGGACTAGGGCACCCTTTGGGACATAGCCAAGTACACACCCTTTTATAGGGACTAGGGCACCCTTTGGGACGTAGCCAAGTACACACCCTTTTATAGGGACTAGGGCACCCTTTGGGACATAGCCAAGTACACACCCTTTTATAGGGACTAGGGCACCCTTTGGGACGTAGCCAAGTACACACCCTTTTATAGGGACTAGGGCACCCTTTGGGACGTAGCCAAGTACACACCCTTTTATAGGGACTAGGGCACCCTTTGGGACGTAGCCAAGTACACACCCTTTTATAGGGACTAGGGCACCCTTTGGGACGTAGCCAAGTACACACCCTTTTATAGGGACTAGGGCACCCTTTGGGACGTAGCCAAGTACACACCCTTTTATAGGGACTAGGGCACCCTTTGGGACGTAGCCAAGTACACACCCTTTTATAGGGACTAGGGCACCCTTTGGGACGTAGCCAAGCACACACCCTTTTATAGGGACTAGGGCACCCTTTGGGACGTAGCCAAGTACACACCCTTTTATAGGGACTAGGGCACCCTTTGGGACGTAGCCAAGCACACACCCTTTTATAGGGACTAGGGCACCCTTTGGGACGTAGCCAAGCACACAACCTTTTATAGGGACTAGGGCACCCTTTGGGACGTGGCCAAGTACACAACCTTTTATAGGGACTAGGGCACCCTTTGGGACGTGGCCAAGTACACAACCTTTTATAGGGACTAGGGCACCCTTTGGGACGTGGCCAAGTACACAACCTTTTATAGGGACTAGGGCACCCTTTGGGACGTAGCCAAGCACACAACCTTTTATAGGGACTAGGGCACCCTTTGGGATGTAGCCAAGCACACACCCTTTTATAGGGACTAGGGCACCCTTTGGGACGTAGCCAAGCACACACCCTTTTATAGGGACTAGGGCACCCTTTGGGATGTAGCCAAGTACACACCCTTTTATAGGGACTAGGGCACCCTTTGGGATGTAGCCAAGTACACACCCTTTTATAGGGACTAGGGCACCCTTTGGGATGTAGCCAAGCACACACCCTTTTATAGGGACTAGGGCACCCTTTGGGACATAGCCAAGCACACACCCTTTTATAGGGACTAGGGCACCCTTTGGGATGTAGCCAAGCACACACCCTTTTATAGGGACTAGGGCACCCTTTGGGATGTAGCCAAGCACACACCCTTTTATAGGGACTAGGGCACCCTTTGGGACATAGCCAAGCACACACCCTTTTATGGGGACTAGGGCACCCTTTGGGACATAGCCAAGCACACACCCTTTTATAGGGAAGAGGGCACCCTTTGGGACGTAGCCAAGCACACACCCTTTTATAGGGACTAGGGCACCCTTTGGGACGTGGCCAAGCACACACCCTTTTATAGGGACTAGGGCACCCTTTGGGACGTAGCCAAGCACACACCCTTTTATAGGGAAGAGGGCACCCTTTGGGACGTAGCCAAGCACACACCCTTTTATAGGGACTAGGGCACCCTTTGGGACGTAGCCAAGCACACACCCTTTTATAGGGACTAGGGCACCCTTTGGGACGTAGCCAAGCACACACCCTTTTATAGGGACTAGGGCACCCTTTGGGACGTAGCCAAGCACACACCCTTCTATAGGGACTAGGGCACCCTTTGGGACGTAGCCAAGCACACACCCTTTTATAGGGACTAGGGCACCCTTTGGGATGTAGCCAAGCACACACTCTTTTATAGGGACTAGGGCACCCTTTGGGACGTAGCCAAGCACACACCCTTTTATAGGGACTAGGGCACCCTTTGGGATGTAGCCAAGCACACACCCTTTTATAGGGACTAGGGCACCCTTTGGGACGTAGCCAAGCACACACCCTTTTATAGGGACTAGGGCACCCTTTGGGACGTAGCCAAGTACACAACCTTTTATAGGGACTAGGGCACCCTTTGGGACGTAGCCAAGTACACAACCTTTTATAGGGACTAGGGCACCCTTTGGGACGTAGCCAAGTACACAACCTTTTATAGGGACTAGGGCACCCTTTGGGACGTGGCCAAGCACACACCCTTTTATAGGGACTAGGGCACCCTTTGGGACGTGGCCAAGCACACACCCTTTTATAGGGACTAGGGCACCCTTTGGGACGTGGCCAAGCACACACCCTTTTATAGGGACTAGGGCACCCTTTGGGACGTGGCCAAGCACACACCCTTTTATAGGGACTAGGGCACCCTTTGGGACGTGGCCAAGCACACACCCTTTTATAGGGACTAGGGCACCCTTTGGGACGTGGCCAAGCACACACCCTTTTATAGGGACTAGGGCACCCTTTGGGATGTAGCCAAGCACACACCCTTTTATAGGGACTAGGGCACCCTTTGGGATGTAGCCAAGCACACACCCTTTTATAGGGACTAGGGCACCCTTTGGGACGTAGCCAAGCACACACCCTTTTATAGGGACTAGGGCACCCTTTGGGACGTGGCCAAGCACACACCCAATAGGGCACCCTTTGGGATGTAGCCAAGCACACACCCTTCTCTTTCTCACCCCCTTTTCCACCTGCTTTGAAATGATCAGCCCTTCAGTAGAGACTATACTACCACTGCTGTTCTTCTTCTCTCTTTTTATTAGCTTTCCTATTTTCTAACAACCTTTAATCAGTGAATTGATCTGTCTCCTCCCCTCTTTTCTGCTCTCTCCTCCCCTCCTCTTTTCTGCTCTCTCCTCCCCTCCTCTATTCTGCTCTCTCCTCCCCTCCTCTATTCTGCTCTCTCCTCCCCTCTTTTCTGCTCTCTCCTCCCCTCTATTCTGCTCTCTCCTCCCCTCTATTCTGCTCTCTCCTCCCCTCCTCTATTCTGCTCTCTCCTCCCCTCCTCTATTCTGTTCTCTCCTCCCCTCCTCTATTCTGCTCTCTCCTCCCCTACTCTATTCTGCTCTCTCCTCCCCTCCTCTATTCTGTTCTCTCCTCCCCTCCTCTATTCTGCTCTCTCTTCCCCTCCTCTATTCTGCTCTCTTCTCCCCTGCTCTTTTCTGTTCTCTCCTCCCCTCCTTTTTTCTGCTCTCTCCATCCTTCCCTCCTTTCTTTCTGTCCCCTCCACTATTTCAGGGAGCCATTTTGACCACTCTGCTGGTAACAAAAAACTTCTCAGGTACGTCCTTCTCTCTCTCTCTCTGTCCTTAGCTCTCTCTCTGTCCTTCGCTCTCTCTCTCTGTGTCCTCTCTCTCTCTCTCTGTCTCTCTTTCTCGCTCTGTCTCTCTCTCTGTCTCTCTCTCTCTGTCTCTCTCTCGCTCTGTCTTTCTCTCTGTCTTTCTCTCTCTGTCTCTCTCTCTCTTTCTGTCTCTCTCTGTCTCTCTTGCTCTGTCTCTCTCTCTCTCTGTCCTCTCTCTCTGTCTCTTTCTCTCTCTTTCTCTCTTTCTCTCCGTCTTTCTCTCTCTGTCTCTCTCTCTGTCTATTTCTCTCTGTCTTTCTCTCTGTCTCTCTGTCTCTTTCTCTCTCTTTCTCTCTCTCTGTCTCTCTCTCTGTCCATTGCTCTCTCTCTGTCTCTCTCTCTCTCTCTGTCTCTCTCTCTCTCTCTCTCTCTGTCTCTCTCTCTGTCCTTTGCTCTCTCTCTGTTCTCTCCCTCTCTCTCTGTCCTTTGCTCTCTCTCTGTCTCTCTCTCTGTCTCTCTCTCTCTCTCTCTCTGTCTCTCTCTCTGTCTCTCTCTCTGTCTCTCTCTCTGTCTCTCTCTCTGTCCTTTGCTCTCTCTCTGTTCTCTCCCTCTCTCTCTGTCTCTCTCTCTGTCTCTCTCTCTCTGTCTCTCTCTCTCTGTCTCTCTCTCTGTCTCTCTCTCTGTCTCTCTCTCTGTCCTCTGCTCTCTCTCTGTTCTCTCCCTCTCTCTCTGTCTCTCTCTCTCCCTATCTCTCTGTCTCTCCCTCTCTCTCTCTCTGTCTCTCTCTCTGTCTCTCTCTCTCTCTCTCTCTGTCTCTCTCTCTGTCTCTCTGTGTCTCTCTCTCTGTCTCTCTCTCTCTGTCTCTCTCTCTCTCTGTCTCTCTCTCTGTCCCTCTCTCTGTCTCTCTCTCTGTCTCTCTCTCTGTCTCTCTCCCTCTCTCTCTCTCTGTCTCTCTGTCTGTGTGTAAAATTCTAACAGTAATTTCACTTTACTTCCCATATCTGGGTGTTTTGCAGTTATTTTGATTCATTTTTTTCTTTAGAATTAAATAATCTGATTTTATTTTTTCTTTACAATTAATCATTTTCTTCTTTTTAATTGTTTTTTTATTTCTTTACGTCCTTTGTTTGGGATGTGGTCGAGGTACGTACTCACTTCCTCTCCCTCAGCCAATCAGTGGCCAGTGTTTCATGTCACTTCCTCTCTGTCAGCCAATCAGTGGCCAGGGCCTCATGTCACACCCCTTCTACCCCTTTCACACAATATCGGGCCGATCCCAACCAAACTGTGCTGGCTCTGATATTTTCTTGTCTCATTGTCTCTTGTCGGCACGGTTACAGTAACTATGGAGGATGCGTAACCAGGCCGGCTCAGTACAGCTTGGTTTGGTTCGACTCAGTAGTGTAAAAATCCCTTTTAAAACATCTTGATTTTATAATAGTACATTAGTGAATGTAGTATATATATATATATATATATATATATACACATTGCATTGGGAAGTATGGAGATCCCTTGACTTTATCCACATTTTGTTACGTTACAGCCTTATTCTAAAATGGATTTAATTGTTGTTTATCAATCTACACACAATACCCCATAATAACAAATCAAAAACGTATGTTAAAAACACAACTGAAATCTTGTTTCTCATGTGGTCTGAGAATCCTTTTGGTGCCTTTTGGCAAACTCCAAGCGGGCTGTCATGTGCCTTTTACTGAGGAGTGGCTTCCGTCTGGCCACTCTACCATAAAGGCCCGATTGGTGGAGTGCTGCAGAGATGGTTGTCCTTCTGGAAGGTTCTCCCATCTCCACAGAGATGGGAGCTCTGTCAGAGTGACCATCGGGTTCTTGGTCACTTCCCTGATCAAGGCCCTTCTCCGCCGATTGCTCAGTTTACTCAGAGGCCACTGCGTTCTTGGGGACATTCTATGCTGCAGAAATGTTTTGGTACCCTTCTCCAGATCTGTGCCTCGACACAATCCTGTCTCTGAGCTCTACGGACAATTCCTTCAGACCTCGTGGCTTTGTTTTCGCTCTGTCAACTCTGGGATTTTATATAGACAGGTGTGTTCCTTTCCAAATCATGTCGAATCAGTTGAGTTTACCACAGGTGGACTCCAATCAAGTTGTAGAAACATCTCAAGGATGATCAACGAAAACAGGATGCACCTGAACTCAATTTAGAGTCAAAGGGTCTGAATACTTATGTAAATACGGCATCTGTTTATAATTTTTAATACATTTGCAAACATTTCTAAAAACCTATTTTCACTTTGCCATTATGGGGTATTGTGTGCAGATTGCTGAGGATTTTAGAATGAGGCTGTAACCCAACAAAATATGGAAAAAAGTGAAGGGGTCTGAATACTTTCCTAATGCACCGTATATAAACAGGATGTTGTGAATACAGTACATTCACATCCACAGAATACTTCATGTGGTATATATACAGTATATATGCAGTATATTATGAATAGTGAATATAGTACATTCACATAATACTTCATGTAGTATATATATACAGTATATATGCAGTATATTATGAATAGTGAATATAGTACATCCACAGAATACTTCATGTAGTATATACACAGTATATATGCAGTATATTATGAATAGTGAATATAGTACATTCACAGAATACTTCATGTAGTATATATACAGTATATATGCAGTATATTATGAATAGTGAATATAGTACATTCACATCCACAGAATACTTCATGTAGTATATATACAGTATATATGCAGTATATTATGAATAGTGAATATAGTACATTCACATAATACTTCATGTAGTATATATACAGTATATATGCAGTATATTATGAATAGTGAATATAGTACATCCACAGAATACTTCATGTACTATATATACAGTATATATGCAGTATATTATGAATAGTGAATATAGTACATCCACATAATACTTCATGTAGTATATACACAGTATATATGCAGTATATTATGAATAGTGAATATAGTACATTCACATCCACAGAATACTTCATGTAGTATATATACAGTATATATGCAGTATATTATGAATAGTGAATATAGTACATCCACAGAATACTTCATGTAGTATATATATACAGTATATATGCAGTATATTATGAATAGTGAATATAGTACATTCACATCCACAGAATACTTCATGTAGTATATATACAGTATATATGCAGTATATTATGAATAGTGAATATAGTACATTCACATAATACTTCATGTAGTATATATACAGTATATATGCAGTATATTATGAATAGTGAATATAGTACATCCACAGAATACTTCATGTACTATATATACAGTATATATGCAGTATATTATGAATAGTGAATATAGTACATCCACATAATACTTCATGTAGTATATACACAGTATATATGCAGTATATTATGAATAGTGAATATAGTACATTCACATCCACAGAATACTTCATGTGGTATATATACAGTATATATGCAGTATATTATGAATAGTGAATATAGTACATCAACAGAATACTTCATGTAGTATATATATACAGTATATATGCAGTATATTATGAATAGTGAATATAGTACATTCACAGAATACTTCATGTAGTATATATACAGTATATATGCAGTATATTATGAATAGTGAATATAGTACATCAACAGAATACTTCATGTAGTATATATACAGTATGTATGCAGTATATTATGAATAGTGAATATAGTACATCCACAGAATACTTCATGTAGTATATATACAGTATATATGCAGTATATTATGAATAGTGAATATAGTACATTCACATCCACAGAATACTTCATGTAGTATATATACAGTATATATGCAGTATTCATGTAGTATATACTATATGTAGAATATGTTGTAGCATGACGATGCAGATGCATGCAATGATTTAATACCATGACTTAATACCATGACTTTAATACCATGACTTAATACCATGACTTTAATACCATGACTTAATACCATGACTTTCATACCATGACTTAATACCATGACTTTCATACCATGACTTAATACCATGACTTTAATACCATGACTTTAATACCATGACTTTAATACCATGACTTTAATACCATGACTTTAATACCATGACTTTAATACTGACTTTAATACTGACTTTAATACCATGACTTTAATACCATGACTTTAATACCATGACTTTAATACTGACTCTAATACCATGACTTTAATACCATGACTTTAATACCATGGCTTTAATACCATTACTTTAATACCATGACTTAATACCATTACTTTAATACCATTACTTTAATACCATGACTTAATACCATGACTTGATACCATGACTTAATACCATGACTTTAATACCATGACTTTAATACCATGACTTTAATACCATGACTTAATACCATAACTTTAATACCATGACTTAATACCATGACTTTAATACTGACTTTAATACCATGACTTTAATACTGACTTTAATACCATGACTTTAATACCATGACTTTAATACCATGACTTTAATACTGACTTTAATACTGACTTTAATACCATGACTTTAATACTGACTTTAATACCATGACTTTAATACCATGACTTTAATACCATGACTTTAATACCATGACTTTAATACCATGACTTTAATACTGACTTTAATACCATGACTTTAATACCATGACTTTAATACTGACTTTAATACCATTACTTTAATACTGACTTTAATACTGACTTTAATACTGACTTTAATACCATGACTTTAATATCACTGTATATTTGAAACGTTTTGAAACACAAGGAAACGTGTCTCTGTCATTTGACAGATTCAACCATTTAGTTGTTGTTTCAAAACGTTTCCTCTTGTTTTGAGTCTAATGAACACAGCCCTGTTGCACTATAGAGGCTTTTCTGTCTCTGTGAGAAACACTGGTGTTAACCTTCCTCTCTCTCTCTCTCTCGCTCTCTCTCTCTCTCTCTCTCTTCCCCCCTTCCTCTCTCTCTCTCTCTCTCTCTCTCTCTCTCTCTCTCTCTCTCTCTCTCTCTCTCTCTCTCTCTCTCTCTTCCCCCCTTCCTCTCTCTCTCTCCCCCCCTTCCTCTCTCTCTTCCCCCTTCCTCTCTCTCTCTCTCTCTCTCTCCCTCCCTCCCTTCCTTCCTTCCTTCCTTCCTTCCTTCCTTCCTTCCTTCCTTCCTCTCTACAGCAGTCAAAAGTCTGCTGAACAAGAAGGCTGACGCCGTCAAGGTGAGTTTCTGTGGCAGCGTTCCAAATGGCTCCATTTTGGTTCCCTACGTTGTACACTACCTTTGGTCAGAGCCCTCTGCAGAAAGCAGTGCACTAACATAGAGAGTAGGATGCTGATTGGCCCTGTGTGTTGTAATGTAACATAGAGGGTAGGATGCTGATTGGCCCTGTGTGTTGTAATGTAACATAGAGAGTAGGATGCTGATTGGCCCTGTGTTTTTTTCTGTAACCACTGATAACCTGTTAACCTCTCCTCCCATTTCCTGTAGTTTTGTCTCTGGTTTCCTGTAGTCACTAAGTTCTGCCATCTCAGTACTCTGGTATAGATAGTCCTGTGGCAGTACTCTGGTATAGATAGCCCTGTCTCAGTACTCTGGTTTAGACAGCCCTGTCTCAGTACTCTGGTATAGACAGCCCTGTCTCAGTACTCTGGTATAGATAGCCCTGTCTCAGTACTCTGGTATAGACAGCCCTGTCTCAGTACTCTGGCATAGATAGTCCTGTCTCAGTACTCTGGTATAGATTGTCCTGTGTCAGCCCTGTCTCAGTACTCTGGTATAGATAGTCCTGTGTCAGTACTCTGGTATAGATAGCCCTGTGTCAGTACTCTGGTATAGAGAGCCCTGTGTCAGTACTCCGGTATAGACAGTCCTGTGTCAGAACCGTCTCAGTACTCTGGTATAGATAGTCCTGTGTCAGTCCATCTCAGTTCCCTGATATAGATAGCCCTGTGTCCGAGCTCTCTCAGTACTCTGGTATAGATAGCCGTGTGTCAGACCGTCTCAGTACTCTGGTATAGATAGTCCTGTGTCAGAGCTCTCTTAGTACTCTGGTATAGATAGTCCTGTCTCAGTACTCTGGTATAGATAAGCCTGTGTCAGTACTCTGGTATAGATAGCCCTGTGTCAGAGCTGTCTCAGTACTCTGGTATAGATAGCCTGTGTCAGTCCATCTCAGTACTCTGGTATAGATAGTCCTGTCTCGGTACTCTGGTATAGATAGCCTGTGTCAGTCCATCTCAGTACTCTGGTATAGATAGTCCTGTCTATTGAACCCTGTAGGATCTAGATACAGTATAAAACATCAGGGGACTGTCTGTCTGTTGGTTCCATTGTCCAGGTAAGGCTAAAAGCTAAATAAAAGTTGACCCAGGTCAGGTCAGGTCAGGTTTGTGATGTGATGTGATGTGTGATGTTCCCTCTACACTACTTGCTTTTACAGGCGAACAACAAAGCCAACACAGTGACCAGTCCTAAAGCCAACACAGTGACCAGTCCTAAAGACACCAGCTTAACCCCAGCACTGGTACATACTACGCCCTCCATACCTCCCTCTACTCCCTCATCACTGGTACATACTACACCCTCCATACCTCCCTCCTCATCACTGGTACATACTACACCCTCCATACCTCCCTCTACTCCCTCCTCATCACTGGTACATACTACACCCTCCATACCTTCCTCTACTCCCTCCTCATCACTGGCACATACTACACCCTCCATACCTCCCTCTACTCCCTCCCCATCACTGGTACATAATACACCCTCCATACCTTCCTCTACTCCCTCCTCATCACTGGTACATAATACACCCTCCATACCTTCCTCTACTCCCTCCTCATCACTGGTACATACTACACCCTCCATACCTTCCTCTACTCCCTCCTCATCACTGGTACATACTACACCCTCCATACCTCCCTCTACTCCCTCCCCATCACTGGTACATACTACACCCTCCATACCTCCCTCCTCATCACTGGTACATACTACATCCTCCATACCTCCTTCTACTCCCTCCTCATCACTGGCACATACTACACCCTCCATACCTCCCTCTACTCCCTCCTCATCACTGGTACATACTACACCCTCCATACCTCCCTCTACTCCCTCCTCATCACTGGTACATACTAAACCCTCCATACCTCCCTCTACTCCCTCCTCATCACTGGTACATACTACATCCTCCATACCTCCTTCTACTCCCTCCTCATCACTGGCACATACTACACCCTCCATACCTCCCTCTACTCCCTCCTCATCACTGGTACATACTACACCCTCCATACCTCCCTCTACTCCCTCCTCATCACTGGTACATACTACACCCTCCATACCTCCCTCTACTCCCTCCTCATCACTGGTACATACTACACCCTCCATACCTCCCTCTACTCCCTCCCCATCACTGGTACATACTACACCCTCCATACCTCCCTCTACTCCCTCCCCATCACTGGTACATACTACACCCTCCATACCTCCCTCTACTCCCTCCTCATCACTGGTACATACTACACACTCCATACCTCCCTCTACTCCCTCCCCATCACTGGTACATACTACACCCTCCATACCTCCCTCTACTCCCTCCTCATCACTGGTACATACTACACCCTCCATACCTCCCTCCTCATCACTGGTACATAATACACCCTCCATACCTCCCTCTACTCCCTCCTCATCACTGGTACATACTACACCCTCCATACCTCCCTCTACTCCCTCCTCATCACTGGTACATACTACACCCTCCATACCTCCCTCTACTCCCTCCTCATCACTGGTACATACTACACACTCCATACCTCCCTCTACTCCCTCCCCATCACTGGTACATACTACACCCTCCATACCTCCCTCTACTCCCTCCTCATCACTGGTACATACTACACCCCCCATACCTCCCTCCTCATCACTGGTACATAATACACCCTCCATACCTCCCTCTACTCCCTCCTCATCACTGGTACATACTACACCCTCCATACCTCCCTCTACTCCCTCCTCATCACTGGTACATACTACACCCTCCATACCTCCCTCTACTCCCTCCTCATCACTGGTACATACTACACCCTCCATACCTCCCTCCTCATCACTGGTACATAATACACCCTCCATACCTCCCTCTACTCCCTCCTCATCACTGGTACATACTACACCCTCCATACCTCCCTCTACCCCCTCCTCCTCACTGGTACATACTACACCCTCCATACCTTCCTCTACTCCCTCCTCATCACTGGTACATAATACACCCTCCATACCTTCCTATACTCCCTCCTCATCACTGGTACATACTACACCCTCCATACCTCCCTCTACTCCCTCCTCATCACTGGTACATACTACACCCTCCATACCTCCCTCTACTCCCTCCTCATCACTGGTACATACTACACCCTCCATACCTCCCTCCCCATCACTGGTACATACTACACCCTCCATACCTCCCTCTACTCCCTCCTCATCACTGGTACATACTACACCCTCCATACCTCCCTCTACTCCCTCCTCATCACTGGTACATACTACACCCTCCATACCTCCCTCCTCATCACTGGTACATACTACACCCTCCATACCTCCCTCCTCATCACTGGTACATACTACACCCTCCATACCTCCCTCTACTCCCTCCTCATCACTGGTACATACTACACCCTCCATACCTCCCTCTACTCCCTCCTCATCACTGGTACATACTACACCTTCCATACCTCCCTCTACTCCCTCCTCATCACTGGTACATACTACACCCTCCATACCTCCCTCCTCATCACTGGTACATACTACACCCTCCATACCTCCCTCTACTCCCTCCTCATCACTGGTACATACTACACCCTCCATACCTCCCTCTACTCCCTCCTCATCACTGGTACATACTACACCCTCCATACCTTCCTCTACTCCCTCCTCATCACTGGTACATAATACACCCTCCATACCTTCCTCTACTCCCTCATCATCACTGGCACATACTACACCCTCCATACCTCCCTCTACTCCCTCCTCATCACTGGTACATAATACACCCTCCATACCTTCCTCTACTCCCTCCTCATCACTGGTACATACTACACCCTCCATACCTCCCTCTACTCCCTCCTCCTCACTGGTACATACTACACCCTCCGTACCTCCCTCTACTCCCTCCTCATCACTGGTACATACTACACCCTCCATACCTCCCTCCCCATCACTGGTACATACTACACCCTCCATACCTCCCTCTACCCCCTCCTCCTCACTGGTACATACTACACCCTCCATACCTCCCTCTACTCCCTCCTCATCACTGGTACATAATACACCCTCCATACCTCCCTCTACTCCCTCCTCATCACTGGTACATACTACACCCTCCATACCTCCCTCTACTCCCTCCTCCTCACTGGTACATACTACACCCTCCATACCTTCCTCTACTCCCTCCTCATCACTGGTACATACTACACCCTCCATACCTCCCTCCTCGTCACTGGTACATACTACACCCTCCATACCTCCCTCCTCATCACTGGTACATACTACACCCTCAATACCTCCCTCCCTCCCTCCTCATCACTGGTACATACTACACCCTCCTCTCACCTTCCTCCTCCTCCATACCTCCCTTTACTCCCCTCTTTCTCCCTGTGTTGACCTTGCGGTAGGATTTGACCACAGATTGAACAATGAGACAGATATTCCCTCCCTCCCTCCCTCCCTCCCTCCCTCCCTCCCTCCCTCCCTCCCTCCCTCCCTCCCTCCCTCCCTCCCTCCCTCCCTCCCTCCCTCCCTCCCTCTCTTCCTTCCTTCCTTCCTTCTTCCCTCTCTCCATTGTTTCCTTCCTTCCCTCCCTCTCTTCCTTCCTTCCTTCCTTCCTTCCTTCCTTCCTTCCTTCCTTCCTTCCTTCCTTCCTTCCTTCCTTCCCTCTCTCCATTGTTTCCTTCCTTCCTTTCAGCTGAAGGGCCAAAGGATGCTGGCTCCTTAATCTGGTAGTGATGGTCTGCTTGGTTGCAACTTGTGCATGGTGTGTGCTGATTCGCTGGCTGTGTTGGTCACATGACTGATGCCCTGCATGACCTCAACATCTTTATATGCCTTTGTTCCCATGATGACACACACATAAACAGTTATACACACACACACACAAACACACCACACACACACACACACTGATGACAGTGTGTAATCTGTCTCAGTGATTACAGCCGAGGATAGCATCCGTCCTGCTAAGACTTGGTACAGTCACACAAACACACACACACACACACACACACACACACACACACACACACACACACACACACACACACACACACGGAGTCACACTCCTCTACCTCCTCCACCCCCTCCTCTACCTCCTCCTCCACCTCCTCCTCAACCTCCTCTACCTCCTCCTCCACCTCCTCCTCCTCCACCTCCTCTATCACCTCCTCCTCCACCTCAACCTCCTGCTCTACCTCCTCCTCCACCTCAACCTCCTGCTCTACCTCCTCCTCCACCTCAACCTCCTGCTCTACCTCCACCTCCTCCACGTCCTGTTCCACCTCCTCCTCCTCCTCAACCTCCTGCTCTAACTCTACGTCCTCCACCTCCACCTCCTCCTCTACCTCCTCCTCTACCCCCACCTCCTCCACCTCCTCCTATACCTCCTCCTCCTCCTCCACCACCTCCTCTACCACCTCCTCCTCCACCTCAAGCTCCTGCTCCACCTCCTCCTCTACCTCCTCCTCTACCCCCACCTCCTCCACCTCCTCCTATACCTCCTCCTCCTCCTCCTCCACCACCTCCTCTACCACCTCCTCCTCCACCTCAAGCTCCTGCTCCACCTCCTCCTCTACCTCCTCCTCTACCCCCACCTCCTCCACCTCCTCCTATACCTCCTCCTCCTCCTCCTCCACCACCTCCTCTACCACCACCTCCTCCACCTCAACCTCCTGCTCTACCTCTTCCTCTACCTCAACCTCCTGCTCTACCTCCACCTCTACCTCCTCCTGCACATCCCCCTCCACCTCCTCCTCCTCCTCCACCTCCACCTCCACCTCCACCTCCTCCACCACCTCCTCCTCCCCCACTGCTGTCTCTATCTATTCTGTTTGTATTGTTTCATCTCTCTCCCTAGGAACCCCAGACCACAGTGATCCACAACCCAATAGATGGGAAGAAGGTACAGCACTGACAGAGTGTGTGTGTGAGTGTGTGTGTGTTTAATTTTTTTGTGTGTACACATTTATTTACTTTATATTAAATGTATGTAGTTCTGTCCTTGAGCTGTTCTGGTCTATTAATGTTGTGTATTATTTAATATTTTGTGTGGACTCCAGGAAGAGAAGCTGCTGCTATAGAAACAGATACTGATCCTAATAAACCCCAGGAAGAGTAGCTGCTGCTTTAGAAACAGATAATGATCCTAATAAACCCCAGGAAGAGATGCTGCTGCTATAGAAACAGATAATGATCCTAATAAACCCCAGGAAGAGAAGCTGCTGCTATAGAAACAGATACTGATCCTAATAAACCCCAGGAAGAGTAGCTGCTGCTATAGAAACAGATAATGATCCTAATAAACCCCAGGAAGAGATGCTGCTGCTATAGAAACAGATAATGATCCTAATAAACCCCAGGAAGAGAAGCTGCTGCTATAGAAACAGATACTGATCCTAATAAACCCCAGGAAGAGTAGCTGCTGCTTTAGAAACAGATAATGATCCTAATAAACCCCAGGAAGAGTAGCTGCTGCTATAGAAACAGATAATGATCCTAATAAACCCCAGGAAGAGTAGCTGCTGCTTTAGAAACAGATAATGATCCTAATTAACCCCAGGAAGAGTAGCTGCTGCTATAGAAACAGATAATGATCCTAATAAACCCCAGGAAGAGTAGCTGCTGCTTTAGAAACAGATAATGATCCTAATAAACCCCAGGAAGAGTAGCTGCTGCTATAGAAACAGATAATGATCCTAATAAACCCCAGGAAGAGTAGCTGCTGCTTTAGAAACAGATAATGATCCTAATAAACCCCAGAAAGAGTAGCTGCTGCTATAGAAACAGATAATGATCCTAATAAACCCCAGGAAGAGTAGCTGCTGCCATAGAAACATATAATGATCCTAATAAACGACAGGAAGAGGAGCTGCTGCTATAGAAACAGATAATGATCCTAATAAACTCCAGGAAGAGTAGCTGCTGCCATAGAAACAGATAATGATCCTAATAAACCACAGGAAGAGGAGCTGCTGCTATAGAAATAGATAATGATCCTAATAAACTCCAGGAAGAGTAGCTGCTGCCATAGAAACAGATAATGATCCTAATAAACCCCAGGAAGAGAAGCTGCTGCTATAGAAACAGATAATGATCCTAATAAACCCCAGGAAGAGTAGCTGCTGCTATAGAAACAGATAATGATCCTAATAAACCCCAGGAAGAGTAGCTGCTGCTATAGAAACAGATAATGATCCTAATAAACCCCAGGAAGAGATGCTGCTGCTATAGAAACAGATAATGATCCTAATAAACCCCAGGAAGAGAAGCTGCTGCTATAGAAACAGATACTGATCCTAATAAACCCCAGGAAGAGTAGCTGCTGCTTTAGAAACAGATAATGATCCTAATAAACCCCAGGAAGAGTAGCTGCTGCTATAGAAACAGATAATGATCCTAATAAACCCCAGGAAGAGTAGCTGCTGCTTTAGAAACAGATAATGATCCTAATTAACCCCAGGAAGAGTAGCTGCTGCTATAGAAACAGATAATGATCCTAATAAACCCCAGGAAGAGTAGCTGCTGCTTTAGAAACAGATAATGATCCTAATAAACCCCAGGAAGAGTAGCTGCTGCTATAGAAACAGATAATGATCCTAATAAACCCCAGGATGAGTAGCTGTTGCTTTAGAAACAGATAATGATCCTAAAAAACCCCAGAAAGAATAGCTGCTGCTATAGAAACAGATAATGATCCTAATAAACCCCAGGAAGAGTAGCTGCTGCCATAGAAACAGATAATGATCCTAATAAACCTCAGGAAGAGGAGCTGCTGCTATAGAAACAGATAATGATCCTAATAAACTCAAGGAAGAGTAGCTGCTGCTTTAGAAACAGATAATGATCCTAATAAACCCCAGGAAGAGTAGCTGCTGCTATAGAAACAGATAATGATCTTAATAAACCCCAGGAAGAGTAGCTGCTGCTATAGAAACAGATAATGATCCTAATTAACCCCAGGAAGAGTAGCTGCTGCTATAGAAACAGATAATGATCCTAATAAACCCCAGGAAGAGTAGCTGCTGCTTTAGAAACAGATAATGATCCTAATAAACCCCAGGAAGAGTAGCTGCTGCTATAGAAACAGATAATGATCCTAATAAACCCCAGGAAGAGTGGCTGCTGCTTTAGAAACAGATAATGATCCTAATAAACCCCAGAAAGAGTAGCTGCTGCTATAGAAACAGATAATGATCCTAATAAACCCCAGGAAGAGTAGCTGCTGCCATAGAAACAGATAATGATCCTAATAAACCACAGGAAGAGGAGCTGCTGCTATAGAATCAGATAATGATCCTAATAAACTCCAGGAAGAGTAGCTGCTGCCATAGAAACAGATAATGATCCTAATAAACCCCAGGAAGAGAAGCTGCTGCTATAGAAACAGATAATGATCCTAATAAACCCCAGGAAGAGTAGCTGCTGCTATAGAAACAGATAATGATCCTAATAAACCCCAGGAAGAGTAGCTGCTGCTATAGAAACAGATAATGATCCTAATAAACCCCAGGAAGAGTAGCTGCTGCTATAGAAACAGATAATGATCATAATAAACCCCAGGAAGAGATGCTGCTGCTATAGAAACAGATAATGATCCTAATAAACCCCAGGAAGAGAGGCTGCTGCTATAGAAACAGATACTGATCCTAATAAACCCCAGGAAGAGTAGCTGCTGCTTTAGAAACAGATAATGATCCTAATAAACCCCAGGAAGAGTAGCTGCTGCTATAGAAACAGATAATGATCCTAATAAACCCCAGGAAGAGTAGCTGCTGCTTTAGAAACAGATAATGATCCTAATTAACCCCAGGAAGAGTAGCTGCTGCTATAGAAACAGATAATGATCCTAATAAACCCCAGGAAGAGTAGCTGCTGCTTTAGAAACAGATAATGATCCTAATAAACCCCAGGAAGAGTAGCTGCTGCTATAGAAACAGATAATGATCCTAATAAACCCCAGGAAGAGTAGCTGCTGCTTTAGAAACAGATAATGATCCTAATAAACCCCAGAAAGAGTAGCTGCTGCTATAGAAACAGATAATGATCCTAATAAACTCCAGGAAGAGTAGCTGCTGCCATAGAAACAGATAATGATCCTAATAAACCCCAGGAAGAGAAGCTGCTGCTATAGAAACAGATAATGATCCTAATAAACCCCAGGAAGAGTAGCTGCTGCTATAGAAACAGATAATGATCCTAATAAACCCCAGGAAGAGTAGCTGCTGCTTTAGAAACAGATAATGATCCTAATAAACCCCAGGAAGAGTAGCTGCTGCTATAGAAACAGATAATGATCCTAATAAACCCCAGGAAGAGTAGCTGCTGCTTTAGAAACAGATAATGATCCTAATAAACCCCAGAAAGAGTAGCTGCTGCTATAGAAACAGATAATGATCCTAATAAACCCCAGGAAGAGTAGCTGCTGCCATAGAAACAGATAATGATCCTAATAAACCACAGGAAGAGGAGCTGCTGCTATAGAATCAGAGAATGATCCTAATAAACTCCAGGAAGAGTAGCTGTTGCCATAGAAACAGATAATGATCCTAATAAACCCCAGGAAGAGAAGCTGCTGCTATAGAAACAGATAATGATCCTAATAAACCCCAGGAAGAGTAGCTGCTGCTATAGAAACAGATAATGATCCTAATAAACCCCAGGAAGAGTAGCTGCTGCTATAGAAACAGATAATGATCCTAATAAACCCCAGGAAGAGTAGCTGCTGCTATAGAAACAGATAATGATCATAATAAACCCCAGGAAGAGATGCTGCTGCTATAGAAACAGATAATGATCCTAATAAACCCCAGGAAGAGAGGCTGCTGCTATAGAAACAGATACTGATCCTAATAAACCCCAGGAAGAGTAGCTGCTGCTTTAGAAACAGATAATGATCCTAATAAACCCCAGGAAGAGTAGCTGCTGCTATAGAAACAGATAATGATCCTAATAAACCCCAGGAAGAGTAGCTGCTGCTTTAGAAACAGATAATGATCCTAATTAACCCCAGGAAGAGTAGCTGCTGCTATAGAAACAGATAATGATCCTAATAAACCCCAGGAAGAGTAGCTGCTGCTTTAGAAACAGATAATGATCCTAATAAACCCCAGGAAGAGTAGCTGCTGCTATAGAAACAGATAATGATCCTAATAAACCCCAGGAAGAGTAGCTGCTGCTTTAGAAACAGATAATGATCCTAATAAACCCCAGAAAGAGTAGCTGCTGCTATAGAAACAGATAATGATCCTAATAAACTCCAGGAAGAGTAGCTGCTGCCATAGAAACAGATAATGATCCTAATAAACCCCAGGAAGAGAAGCTGCTGCTATAGAAACAGATAATGATCCTAATAAACCCCAGGAAGAGTAGCTGCTGCTATAGAAACAGATAATGATCCTAATAAACCCCAGGAAGAGTAGCTGCTGCCATAGAAACAGATAATGATCCTAATAAACCCCAGAAAGAGTAGCTGCTGCCATAGAAACAGATAATGATCCTAATAAACCCCAGGAAGAGAAGCTGCTGCTATAGAAACAGATAATGATCCTAATAAACCCCAGAAAGAGTCACTGCTGCTGTAGAAACAGATAATGATCCTAATAAACTCCAGGAAGAGTAGCTGCTGCTATAGAAACAGATAATGATCCTAATAAACTCCAGGAAGAGTAGCTGCTGCCATAGAAACAGATAATGATCCTAATAAACCCCAGGAAGAGAAGCTGCTGCTATAGAAACAGATAATGATCTAATAAACCCCAGGAAGAGTAGCTGCTGCTATAGAAACAGATACTGATCCTAATAAACCCCAGGAAGAGTAGCTGCTGCCATAGAAACAGATAATGATCCTAATAAACCCCAGAAAGAGTAGCTGCTGCCATAGAAACAGATAATGATCCTAATAAACCCCAGGAAGAGAAGCTGCTGCTATAGAAACAGATAATGATCCTAATAAACCCCAGGAAGAGTCACTGCTGCTGTAGAAACAGATAATGATCCTAATAAACTCCAGGAAGAGTAGCTGCTGCCATAGAAACAGATAATGATCCTAATAAACCCCAGGAAGAGAAGCTGCTGCTATAGAAACAGATAATGATCCTAATAAACCCCAGAAAGAGTAGCTGCTGCCATAGAAACAGATAATGATCCTAATAAACCCCAGGAAGAGAAGCTGCTGCTATAGAAACAGATAATGATCCTAATAAACCCCAGGAATAGTCACTGCTGCTGTAGAAACAGATAATGATCCTAATAAACTCCAGGAAGAGTAGCTGCTGCCATAGAAACAGATAATGATCCTAATAAACCCCAGGAAGAGAAGCTGCTGCTATAGAAACAGATAATGATCCGAATAAACCCCAGAAAGAGTAGCTGCTGCTATAGAAACAGATAATGATCCTAATAAACCCCAGGAAGAGTAGCTGCTGCTATCGAAACAGATAATGATCCTAATAAACCCCAGGAAGAGTCACTGCTGCTGTAGAAACAGATAATGCTCCTAATAAACCCCAGAAAGACTAGCTGCTGCTATAGAAACAGATAATGTTCCTAATAAACCCCAGGAAGAGTCACTGCTGCTATAGAAACAGATAATGATCCTAATAAACCCCAGGAAGAGTAGCTGCTGCTATAGAAACAGATAATGATCCTAATAAACCCCAGAAAGAGTAGCTGCTGCTATAGAAACAGATAATGATCCTAATAAACCCCAGGAAGAGTCACTGCTGCTATAGAAACAGATAATGGGGATCCTAATAAACTACCATTACACACTGATTGTACAAAACATGCTCTTTCCCATGACATAGACTGACCCTCTGAATCCAGGTGAAAGCTATGATCCCTTATTGATGTCACTTGTTAGATCCACTTCAATCAGTGTAGATTAAGGGAAGGAGACAAGTTAAAGAAGGATTTTTAAGCCTTAAGACGATTGAAACACGGATTGTGTGTGAACCATTCAGAGGATGAATGGGCAAGACAAATGGGGAATGGTAGTAGGTGCCAAGGCGCACCGGTTTGAGTGTGTCAAGAACTGCAACGCTGCTGGGTTTTTCCACACTCAACAGTTTCCCGTGTGTATCAAGAATGGTCCACCACCCCCAAAGGATATCTCCAGCCAACTTTGACACAACTGTGCGTTTGAGTCAACATGGGTCATCATCACTGTGGAATGCTTTCGACACCTTGTAGAGTCCATGCCCCGACAAATTGAGGATGTTCTGAGGACAAAACGGGGGTGCAACTCAATATCAGGAAGGTGTTCCTAATGTTTTGTACACTCAGTGTATGTCATTCATTTAAAAGTTACAAAAAATGTTTTATGTAGAAATCGCAGATTGCCCCTTTATTAAAAATGGTAGATAGCTGACAAAACGCGATCTGATTTAAGTATTAGGCAGCGTTTACACAGGTAGCCCAAATCTGATACTCCGTGTACACCAGGCTATAGATCAATCTATACGTTCTGATACTCCGTGTACACCAGGCTATAGATCAATCTATATACGTTCTGATACTCCGTGTACACCAGGCTATAGATCAATCTATACGTTCTGATACTCCGTGTACACCAGGCTATAGATCAATCTATATACGTTCTGATACTCGGTGTACACCAGGCTATAGATCAATCTATACGTTCTGATACTCTGTGTACACCAGGCTATAGATCAATCTATACGTTCTTTCCCCCAGGAGTCTATAGAGAGCACCAACACCACCATCGAGGACGAAGATGTCAAAGGTAGAGACACTTGTCTGTCCCCTTCTCTCTCTCTCTTCATCTTTCTGTCTCTCTCTATCTTTGTCTGTCTGTCGCCCTCTCTCTTCGTCTATCTCTACCTTTGTCTGTCTGTCTGTCTCTCTATCTTTGTCTCTGTCCCCTTCTCTCTCTCTCTTTGTCTCTGTCCCCTTCTATCTCTATCTTTGTCTCTGTCCCCTTCTCTCTCTCTCTTCGTCTTTCTGTCTCTCTCTATATTTGTCTCTGTCTCCTTCTCTCTCTATCTTTGTCTCTGTCCCCTTCTCTCTCTATCTTTGTCTCTGTCCCCTTCTCTCTCTCTCTCTTCGTCTTTCTGTCTCTCTCTATCTTTGTCTGGCTGTCGCCCTCTCTCTCCTTCCATCTGTCTTTCAAACCTCTCTTTTCACTCTGACCTTCAGCTACCTTCTCCTCTTCCTCCTCCTTCTCCTCCTTCCCTCTTCCTCTTCTTCCTCCTGATGATTGAGACTCCATAGACATTTATTATTAAACACACTTACCTGTTATCTTTTCTTTCTTTGAATGGAATTATTTTCTACATTTGAAATTCATGTTAACCCCCCCACCCCCTACACACAAACCTGTCCTCTCTGCCAGTCCTCTGTTTTGGGAACTTGGTAGGTAGTGTGTGGAGCTCTAAGGGTCGTTCCACTCAGTCCTCTGAGCCCAGGCAGACTCCCTCCTCTTCAGGACAGAGTAAGTCCCCTGGCTATGCCCCCCCCCCCCGTACCCCAGACAGTGTCCCACTGGGTCTCTCCTCAACTACTCTGGAGAAACCTGTCCCCCTGACCACTGTCTCCTGTGTCTCCCCTCAACCACTCCGGAGAAACCAGTCCCCCTGTCCACTGTCTCCTGGGTCTCTCCTCAACCACTCCGGAGAAACCTGTCCCCCTGTTCACTGTCTCCTGGGTCTCTCCTCAACCAATCAGGAGAAACCTGTCTCCTGGGTCTCTCCTCAACCAATCAGGAGAAACCTGTCTCCTGGGTCTCTCCTCAACCAATCAGGAGAAACCTGTCTCCTGGGTCTCTCCTCAACCAATCTGGAGAAACCTGTCTCCTGGGTCTCTCCTCAACCTCTCTGGAGAAACCTGTTTCCTGGGTCTCTCCTCAACCACTCTGGAGAAACCTGTCTCCTGGGTCTCTCCTCAACCACTCTGGAGAAACCTGTTTCCTGGGTCTCTCCTCAACCACTCTGGAGAAACCTGTCTACTGTCTCCTGGGTCTCTCCTCAACCACTCTGGAGAAACCTGTTTCCTGGGTCTCTCCTCAACCACTCTGGAGAAACCTGTGTCCTGCCTCTCTTGAACCACTCTGGAGAAACCTGTCCACTGTCTCCTGGGTCTCTCCTCAACCACTATGGAGAAACCTGTCTCCTGGGTCTCTCCTCAACCACTATGGAGAAACCTGTTTCCTGGGTCTCTCCTCAACCTCTCTGGAGAAACCTGTCTCCTGGGTCTCTCCTCAACCACTCTGGAGAAACCTGTCTACTGTCTCCTGGGTCTCCCCTCAACCACTCTGGAGAAACCTGTTTCCTGGGTCTCTCCTCAACCTCTCTGGAGAAACCTGTCCACTGTCACCTGGGTCTCCCCTCAAACACTCTGAAGAAACCTGTCCTCTGTCTCCTGGGTCTCTCCTCAACCACTCTGGAGAAACCTGTTTCCTGGGTCTCTCCTCAACCACTCTGGAGAAACCTGTTTCCTGGGTCTCTCCTCAACCACTCTGGAGAAACCTGTCTCCTGGGTCTCTCCTCAACCACTCTGGAGAAACCTGTTTCCTGGGTCTCCCCTCAACCACTCTGGAGAAACCTGTCCCCCTGTCCACTGTCTCCTGGGTCTCTCCTCAACCACTCTGGAGAAACCTGTGTCCTGTCTCTCTTGAACCACTCTGGAGAAACCTGTCCACTGTCTCCTGGGTCTCTCCTCAACCACTATGGAGAAACCTGTCTCCTGGGTCTCTCCTCAACCACTATGGAGAAACCTGTCTCCTGGGTCTCTCCTCAACCACTCTGGAGAAACCTGTCCACTGTCTCCTGGGTCTCTCCTCAACCACTATGGAGAAACCTGTCTCCTGGGTCTCTCCTCAACCACTCTGGAGAAACCTGTCCACTGTCACCTGGGTCTCCCCTCAAACACTCTGAAGAAACCTGTCCTCTGTCTCCTGGGTCTCTCCTCAACCACTCTGGAGAAACCTGTTTCCTGGGTCTCTCCTCATCCACTCTGGAGAAACCTGTTTCCTGGGTCTTTCCTCAACCACTCTGGAGAAACCTGTTTCCTGGGTCTCTCCTCAACCACTCTGGAGAAACCTGTCTCCTGGGTCTCTCCTCAACCACTCTGGAGAAACCTGTTTCCTGGGTCTCTCCTCAACCACTCTGGAGAAACCTGTTTCCTGGGTCTCTCCTCAACCACTCTGGAGAAACCTGTCCCCTGTCCAATCTGTACTGGGCGTCCCTTCTACTCCCTCCTCATCAGGCCAGAGTAAGTCGCCTTTTGTTGGGGTAGAGATCATGACTATATCCCGCCTCTACCTCCCGTCCCCTCTCTTCAGCCATTCTGGAGAAACCTGTTCCTGTTCCTAGTCTCTGTCCCCCTCTACTCCCTCCTTATTAGTCCAGAGTAAGTCCCCTTCTAATTGGGTGGAAACCCTGGCCATGTCTCCTGTACTCCCTGGGCCTCCACTCAACCACTCTGGAGAAACCTGTCTCCTGTCCCTCTGTCATTTCCCCCTGTCCCCTGTCTCTGTCCCCCTGTCCATAAACACGCACAGTATTTCTGGCTGAGCGACTGAGTCAAAGGCCGCATTTCCAGTCTAACAACATTGCAGATGCCTGCAGATCTCACAACACCTGGATGGATATTTAACATATCAGCTAACCACACCACATGATGTAGTAATCTGATCTATTAACTAACCACACCACATGATATAGTAATCTGATGATCTATTAACTAACCACATCACATGATGTAGTAATCTGATCTATTAACTAACCACACCACATGATATAGTAATCTGATGATCTATTAACTAACCACACCACATGATGTAGTAATCTGATCTATTAACTAACCACACCACATGATATAGTAATCTGATGATCTATTAACTAACCACACCACATGATGTAGTAATCTGATCTATTAACTAACCACATCACATGATGTAGTAATCTGATCTATTAACTAACCACATCACATGATGTAGTAATCTGATCTATTAACTAACCACATCACATGATGTAGTAATCTGATCTATTAACTAACCACATCACATGATGTAGTAATCTGATCTATTAACTAACCACATCACATGATGTAGTAATCTGATCTATTAACTAACCACATCACATGATGTAGTAATCTGATCTATTAACTAACCACATCACATGATGTAGTAATCTGATCTATTAACTAACCACATCACATGATGTAGTAATCTGATCTATTAACTAACCACATCACATGATGTAGTAATCTGATCTATTAACTAACCACATCACATGATGTAGTAATCTGATGATCTATTAACTAACCACACCACATGATGTAGTAATCTGATGATCTATTAACTAACCACACCACATGATGTAGTAATCTGATCTATTAACTAACCACATCACATGATGTAGTAATCTGATGATCTATTAACTAACCACACCACATGATGTAGTAATCTGATGATCTATTAACTAACCACACCACATGATGTAGTAATCTGATCTATTAACTAACCACATCACATGATGTAGTAATCTGATCTATTAACTAACCACATCACATGATGTAGTAATCTGATGATCTATTATCTAACCACACCACATGATGTAGTAATCTGATCTATTATCTAACCACACCTCATGATGTAGTAATCTGATCTATTATCTAACCACATCACATGATGTAGTAATCTGATCTATTATCTAACCACACCTCATGATGTAGTAATCTGATCTATCAACTAATCACATCACATGATGTAGTAATCTGATCTATTAACTAACCACACCACATGATGTAGTAATCTGATCTATTAACTAACCACATCACATAGTAATCTGATCTATTAACTAACCACACCACATGATGTAGTAATCTGATCTATTAACTAACCACATCACATGATGTAGTAATCTGATCTATTATCTAACCACATCACATGATGTAGTAATCTGATCTATTATCTAACCACATCACATGATGTAGTGATCTGATGATCTATTAACTAACCACATCACATGATGTAGTAATCTGATCTATTAACTAACCACACCACATGATGTAGTAATCTGATGATCTATTAACTAACCACATCACATGATGTAGTAATCTGATCTATTAACTAACCACACCACATGATGTAGTAATCTGATCTATTAACTAACCACATCACATGATGTAGTAATCTGATCTATTAACTAACCACACCACATGATGTAGTAATCTGATGATCTATTAACTAACCACATCACATGATGTAGTAATCTGATGATCTATTAACTAACCACACCACATGATGTAGTAATCTGATCTATTAACTAACCACACCACATGATGTAGTAATCTGATCTATTAACTAACCACACCACATGATGTAGTAATCTGATGATCTATTAACTAACCACATCACATGATGTAGTAATCTGATGATCTATTAACTAACCACACCACATGATGTAGTAATCTGATCTATTAACTAACCACATCACATGATGTAGTAATCTGATGATCTATTAACTAACCACACCACATGATGTAGTAATCTGATCTATTAACTAACCACATCACATGATGTAGTAATCTGATCTATTAACTAACCACACCACATGATATAGTAATCTGATCTATTAACTAACCACACCACATGATGTAGTAATCTGATCTATTAACTAACCACATCACATGATGTAGTAATCTGATGATCTATTAACTAACCACATCACATGATGTAGTAATCTGATCTATTAACTAACCACATCACATGATATAGTAATCTGATGATCTATTAACTAACCACATCACATGATGTAGTAATCTGATCTATTAACTAACCACATCACATAGTAATCTGATCTATTAACTAACCACACCACATGATGTAGTAATCTGATCTATTAACTAACCACACCACATGATGTAGTAATCTGATCTATTAACTAACCACATCACATGATGTAGTAATCTGATCTATTAACTAACCACATCACATGATGTAGTAATCTGATCTATTAACTAACCACACCACATGATGTAGTAATCTGATCTATTAACTAACCACATCACATGATGTAGTAATCTGATGATCTATTAACTAACCACATCACATGATGTAGTAATCTGATCTATTAACTAACCACATCACATGATATAGTAATCTGATGATCTATTAACTAACCACATCACATGATGTAGTAATCTGATCTATTAACTAACCACATCACATGATGTAGTAATCTGATCTATTAACTAATCACATCACATGATGTAGTAATCTGATCTATTAACTAACCACATCACATGATGTAGTAATCTGATCTATTAACTAACCACACCACATGATGTAGTAATCTGATCTATTAACTAACCACATCACATGATGTAGTAATCTGATGATCTATTAACTAACCACATCACATGATGTAGTAATCTGATCTATTAACTAACCACACCACATGATGTAGTAATCTGATCTATTAACTAACCACACCTCATGATGTAGTAATCTGATCTATTAACTAACCACACCACATGATGTAGTAATCTGATCTATTAACTAACCACATCACATGATGTAGTAATCTGATGATCTATTAACTAACCACATCACATGATGTAGTAATCTGATCTATTAACTAACCACACCACATGATGTAGTAATCTGATCTATTAACTAACCACATCACATGATGTAGTAATCTGATCTATTAACTAACCACACCACATGATGTAGTAATCTGATCTATTAACTAACCACATCACATGATGTAGTAATCTGATCTATTAACTAACCACATCACATGATGTAGTAATCTGATCTATTAACTAACCACATCACATGATGTAGTAATCTGATGATCTATTAACTAACCACATCACATGATGTAGTAATCTGATGATCTATTAACTAACCACATCACATGATGTAGTAATCTGATGATCTATTAACTAACCACACCACATGATGTAGTAATCTGATCTATTAACTAACCACATCACATGATGTAGTAATCTGATCTATTAACTAACCACATCACATGATGTAGTAATCTGATCTATTAACTAACCACATCACATGATGTAGTAATCTGATGATCTATTAACTAACCACATCACATGATGTAGTAATCTGATATATTAACTAACCACATCACATGATGTAGTAATCTGATGATCTATTAACTAACCACACCACATGATGTAGTAATCTGATCTATTAACTAACCACATCACATGATGTAGTAATCTGATCTATTAACTAACCACACCACATGATGTAGTAATCTGATCTATTAACTAACCACATCACATGATGTAGTAATCTGATCTATTAACTAACCACATCACATGATGTAGTAATCTGATGATCTATTAACTAACCACATCACATGATGTAGTAATCTGATCTATTAACTAACCACACCACATGATGTAGTAATCTGATCTATTAACTAACCACATCACATGATGTAGTAATCTGATCTATTAACTAACCACATCACATGATGTAGTAATCTGATCTATTAACTAACCACACCACATGATGTAGTAATCTGATCTATTAACTAACCACATCACATGATGTAGTAATCTGATCTATTAACTAACCACATCACATGATGTAGTGATCTGATCTATTAACTAACCACATCACATGATGTAGTAATCTGATCTATTAACTAACCACACCACATGATGTAGTAATCTGATCTATTAACTAACCACATCACATGATGTAGTAATCTGATCTATTAACTAACCACATCACATGATGTAGTAATCTGATCTATTAACTAACCACACCACATGATGTAGTAATCTGATGATCTATTAACTAACCACATCACATGATGTAGTAATCTGATCTATTAACTAACCACACCACATGATGTAGTAATCTGATCTATTAACTAACCACATCACATGATGTAGTAATCTGATCTATTAACTAACCACATCACATGATGTAGTAATCTGATGATCTATTAACTAACCACATCACATGATGTAGTAATCTGATGATCTATTAACTAACCACATCACATGATGTAGTAATCTGATGATCTATTAACTAACCACACCACATGATGTAGTAATCTGATGATCTATTAACTAACCACACCACATGATGTAGTAATCTGATCTATTAACTAACCACATCACATGATGTAGTAATCTGATCTATTAACTAATCACATCACATAGTAATCTGATCTATTAACTAACCACATCACATGATGTAGTAATCTGATCTATTAACTAACCACATCACATGATGTAGTAATCTGATCTATTAACTAATCACATCACATAGTAATCTGATCTATTAACTAACCACATCACATGATGTAGTAATCTGATCTATTAACTAACCACATCACATGATGTAGTAATCTGATCTATTAACTAACCACACCACATGATGTAGTAATCTGATCTATTAACTAACCACACCACATGATGTAGTAATCTGATCTATTAACTAACCACACCACATGATGTAGTGATCTGATCTATTAACTAACCACACCTCATGATGTAGTGATCTGATCTATTAACTAACCACATCACATGATGTAGTAATCTGATGATCTATTAACTAACCACACCACATGATGTAGTAATCTGATCTATTAACTAACCACACCACATGATGTAGTAATCTGATCTATTAACTAACCACACCACATGATGTAGTAATCTGATCTATTAACTAACCACATCACATGATGTAGTAATCTGATGATCTATTAACTAACCACATCACATGATGTAGTAATCTGATCTATTAACTAACCACATCACATGATGTAGTAATCTGATGATCTATTAACTAACCACACCACATGATGTAGTAATCTGATCTATTAACTAACCACACCACATGATGTAGTAATCTGATCTATTAACTAACCACACCACATGATGTAGTAATCTGATCTATTAACTAACCACATCACATGATGTAGTAATCTGATGATCTATTAACTAACCACATCACATGATGTAGTAATCTGATATATTAACTAACCACATCACATGATGTAGTGATCTGATCTATTAACTAACCACATCACATGATGTAGTAATCTGATCTATTAACTAACCACACCACATGATGTAGTAATCTGATGATCTATTAACTAACCACACCACATGATGTAGTAATCTGATCTATTAACTAACCACACCACATGATGTAGTAATCTGATCTATTAACTAACCACATCACATGATGTAGTAATCTGATCTATTAACTAACCACATCACATGATGTAGTGATCTGATCTATTAACTAACCACATCACATGATGTAGTAATCGGATCTATTAACTAACCACACCACATGATGTAGTAATCTGATCTAATAACTAACCACACCACATGATGTAGTAATCTGATCTAATAACTAACCACACCACATGATGTAGTAATCTGATCTATTAACTAACCACATCACATGATGTAGTAATCTGATATATTAACTAACCACATCACATGATGTAGTAATCTGATCTATTAACTAACCACATCACATGATATAGTAATCTGATGATCTATTAACTAACCACATCACATGATGTAGTAATCTGATGATCTATTAACTAACCACATCACATGATGTAGTAATCTGATCTATTAACTAACCACACCACATGATGTAGTAATCTGATCTATTAACTAACCACACCACATGATGTAGTAATCTGATCTATTAACTAACCACACCACATGATGTAGTAATCTGATCTATTAACTAACCACATCACATGATGTAGTAATCTGATCTATTAACTAACCACATCACATGATGTAGTAATCTGATCTATTAACTAACCACATCACATGATGTAGTAATCTGATCTATTAACTAACCACATCACATGATGTAGTAATCTGATCTATTAACTAACCACATCACATGATGTAGTAATCTGATCTATTAACTAACCACACCACATGATGTAGTAATCTGATCTATTAACTAACCACATCACATGATGTAGTAATCTGATCTATTAACTAACCACATCACATGATGTAGTAATCTGATGATCTATTATCTAACCACACCACATGATGTAGTAATCTGATCTATTAACTAACCACACCACATGATATAGTAATCTGATGATCTATTAACTAACCACACCACATGATGTAGTAATCTGATCTATTAACTAACCACACCACATGATGTAGTAATCTGATCTATTAACTAACCACATCACATGATGTAGTGATCTGATCTATTAACTAACCACATCACATGATGTAGTAATCTGATCTATTAACTAACCACACCACATGATGTAGTGATCTGATCTATTAACTAACCACATCACATGATGTAGTAATCTGATGATCTATTAACTAACCACACCACATGATGTAGTGATCTGATCTATTAACTAACCACATCACATGATGTAGTAATCTGATCTATTAACTAACCACATCACATGATGTAGTAATCTGATCTATTAACTAACCACATCACATGATGTAGTAATCTGATCTATTAACTAACCACATCACATGATATAGTAATCTGATCTATTAACTAACCACATCACATGATGTAGTAATCTGATCTATTAACTAACCACATCACATGATGTAGTAATCTGATCTATTAACTAACCACACCACATGATGTAGTAATCTGATGATCTATTAACTAACCACACCACATGATGTAGTGATCTGATCTATTAACTAACCACATCACATGATGTAGTAATCTGATATATTAACTAACCACACCACATGATGTAGTAATCTGATGATCTATTAACTAACCACATCACATGATGTAGTAATCTGATCTATTAACTAACCACATCACATGATGTAGTAATCTGATCTATTAACTAACCACATCACATGATGTAGTAATCTGATCTATTAACTAACCACATCACATGATGTAGTAATCTGATCTATTAACTAACCACACCACATGATGTAGTAATCTGATCTATTATCTAACCACATCACATGATGTAGTAATCTGATCTATTAACTAACCACATCACATGATGTAGTAATCTGATCTATTAACTAACCACACCACATGATGTAGTAATCTGATCTATTAACTAACCACATCACATGATGTAGTAATCTGATCTATTAACTAACCACATCACATGATGTAGTAATCTGATCTATTAACTAACCACATCACATGATATAGTAATCTGATCTATTAACTAACCACATCACATGATGTAGTAATCTGATCTATTAACTAACCACATCACATGATGTAGTAATCTGATGATCTATTAACTAACCACATCACATGATGTAGTAATCTGATCTATTAACTAACCACATCACATGATGTAGTAATCTGATCTATTAACTAACCACATCACATGATGTAGTAATCTGATGATCTATTAACTAACCACACCACATGATGTAGTAATCTGATCTATTAACTAACCACACCACATGATGTAGTGATCTGATCTATTAACTAACCACATCACATGATGTAGTAATCTGATCTATTAACTAACCACACCTCATGATGTAGTAATCTGATCTATTAACTAACCACACCACATGATGTAGTAATCTGATCTATTAACTAACCACACCTCATGATATAGTAATCTGATCTATTAACTAACCACATCACATGATGTAGTGATCTGATCTATTAACTAACCACATCACATGATATAGTAATCTGATGATCTATTAACTAACCACATCACATGATATAGTAATCTGATGATCTATTAACTAACCACATCACATGATGTAGTAATCTGATCTATTAACTAACCACACCACATGATGTAGTAATCTGACTAACCACACCACATGATATAGTAATCTGATCTATTAACTAACCACATCACATGATGTAGTAATCTGATGATCTATTAACTAACCACATCACATGATGTAGTAATCTGATCTATTAACTAACCACATCACATGATGTAGTAATCTGATGATCTATTAACTAACCACATCACATGATGTAGTAATCTGATCTATTATCTAACCACATCACATGATGTAGTAATCTGATCTCTTAACTAACCACACCACATGATGTAGTAATCTGATCTATTAACTAACCACACCACATGATGTAGTAATCTGATGATCTATTAACTAACCACACCACATGATGTAGTAATCTGATCTATTAACTAACCACATCACATGATGTAGTAATCTGATCTATTAACTAACCACATCACATGATGTAGTAATCTGATCTATTAACTAACCACATCACATGATGTAGTAATCTGATCTATTAACTAACCACATCACATGATGTAGTAATCTGATCTATTAACTAACCACACCACATGATGTAGTAATCTGATGATCTATTAACTAACCACATAGCATGATGTAGTAATCTGATCTATTAACTAACCACATCACATGATATAGTAATCTGATGATCTATTAACTAACCACACCACATGATGTAGTAATCTGATGATCTATTAACTAACCACATCACATGATGTAGTAATCTGATGATCTATTAACTAACCACACCACATGATGTAGTAATCTGATCTATTAACTAACCACACCACATGATGTAGTAATCTGATCTATTAACTAACCACACCACATGATGTAGTAATCTGATCTATTAACTAACCACATCACATGATGTAGTAATCTGATCTATTAACTAACCACATCACATGATGTAGTAATCTGATCTATTAACTAACCACATCACATGATGTAGTAATCTGATCTATTAACTAACCACATCACATGATGTAGTAATCTGATCTATTAACTAACCACACCACATGATGTAGTAATCTGATGATCTATTAACTAACCACATCACATGATGTAGTAATCTGATCTATTAACTAACCACATCACATGATGTAGTAATCTGATCTATTAACTAACCACATCACATGATGTAGTAATCTGATCTAATAACTAACCACACCACATGATGTAGTAATCTGATCTATTAACTAACCACACCACATGATGTAGTAATCTGATCTATTAACTAACCACATCACATGATGTAGTAATCTGATCTATTAACTAACCACATCACATGATGTAGTAATCTGATCTATTAACTAACCACATCACATGATGTAGTAATCTGATCTATTAACTAACCACATCACATGATGTAGTAATCTGATCTATTAACTAACCACATCACATGATGTAGTAATCTGATGATCTATTAACTAACCACATCACATGATGTAGTAATCTGATATATTAACTAACCACATCACATGATGTAGTAATCTGATGATCTATTAACTAACCACATCACATGATGTAGTAATCTGATCTATTAACTAACCACACCACATGATATAGTAATCTGATGATCTATTTAACAGCCGTGATTTAATGTATGTCAGATTGTGTTGTTGGGCTAATGTTGACCTGAGGTTGTGGTGACGTTGTGGTGAGATTGTGGTGACGTTGTGGTCATGTTGTGGTCATGTTGTGTTTGTGTGTTTCCAGCTCGGAAGCAGGAGATCATCAAAGTCACAGAGCAGCTGATCGAATCCATCAACAACGGAGACTTCGAGGCCTACGCGTGAGTCCTGCTCTGTCTGTGTGTGTTTAGGGCTAGCACTACGCGTGAGTCCTGCTCTGTCTGTGTGTGTGTGTTTAGGGCTAGCACTACGCGTGAGTCCTCCTCTGTCTGTGTGTGTGTTTAGGGCTAGCACTACGCGTGAGTCCTGCTCTGTCTGTGTGTGTTTAGGGCTAGCACTACGCGTGAGTCCTGCTCTGTCTCTGTGTGTTTAGGGCTAGCACTACGCGTGAGTCCTCCTCTGTCTGTGTGTGTTTAGGGCTAGCACTACGCGTGAGTCCTGCTCTGTCTGTGTGTGTTTAGGGCTAGCACTACGCGTGAGTCCTCCTCTGTCTGTGTGTGTTTAGGGCTAGCACTACGCGTGAGTCCTCCTCTGTCTGTGTGTGTTTAGGGCTAGCACTACGCGCGAGTCCTGCTCTGTCTGTGTGTGTTTAGGGCTAGCACTACGCGTGAGTCCTCCTCTGTCTGTGTGTGTTTAGGGCTAGCACTACGCGTGAGTCCTGCTCTGTCTGTGTGTGTTTAGGGCTAGCACTACACGTGAGTCCTGCTCTGTCTGTGTGTGTTTAGGGCTAGCACTACGCGTGAGTCCTGCTCTGTCTGTGTGTGTGTGTTTATGGCTAGCACTACGCATGAGTCCTGCTCTGTCTGTGTGTGTTTAGGGCTAGCACTACGCGTGAGTCCTGCTCTGTCTGTGTGTGTGTGTTTAGGGCTAGCACTACGCGTGAGTCCTGCTCTGTCTGTGTGTGTTTAGGGCTAGCACTACGCGTGAGTCCTGCTCTGTCTGTGTGTGTTTAGGGCTAGCACTACGCGTGAGTCCTGCTCTGTCTGTGTGAGTTTAGGGCTAGCACTACGCGTGAGTCCTGCTCTGTCTGTGTGTGTTTAGGGCTAGCACTACGCGTGAGTCCTGCTCTGTCTGTGTGTGTTTAGGGCTAGCACTACGCGTGAGTCCTGCTCTGTCTGTGTGTGTTTAGGGCTAGCACTACGCGTGAGTCCTGCTCTGTCTGTGTGTGTTTAGGGCTAGCACTACGCGTGAGTCCTGCTCTGTCTGTGTGTGTTTAGGGCTAGCACTACGCGTGAGTCCTGCTCTGTCTGTGTGTGTGTGTTTATGGCTAGCACTACGCATGAGTCCTGCTCTGTCTGTGTGTGTTTAGGGCTAGCACTACGCGTGAGTCCTGCTCTGTCTGTGTGTGTTTAGGGCTAGCACTACGCGTGAGTCCTGCTCTGTCTGTGTGTGTGTGTTTAGGGCTAGCACTACGCGTGAGTCCTGCTCTGTCTGTGTGTGTGTTTAGGGCTAGCACTACGCGTGAGTCCTGCTCTGTCTGTGTGTGTGTTTAGGGCTAGCACTACGCGTGAGTCCTGCTCTGTCTGTGTGTGTTTAGGGCTAGCACTACGCGTGAGTCCTGCTCTGTCTGTGTGTGTGTGTTTAGGGCTAGCACTACGCGTGAGTCCTCCTCTGTCTGTGTGTGTTTAGGGCTAGCACTACGCGTGAGTCCTGCTCTGTCTGTGTGTGTTTAGGGCTAGCACTACGCGTGAGTCCTGCTCTGTCTGTGTGTGTTTAGGGCTAGCACTACGCGTGAGTCCTGCTCTGTCTGTGTGTGTTTAGGGCTAGCACTACGCGTGAGTCCTGCTCTGTCTGTGTGTGTTTAGGGCTAGCACTACGCGTGAGTCCTCCTCTGTCTGTGTGTGTTTAGGGCTAGCACTACGCGTGAGTCCTCCTCTGTCTGTGTGTGTTTAGGGCTAGCACTACGCGTGAGTCCTGCTCTGTCTGTGTGTGTTTAGGGCTAGCACTACGCGTGAGTCCTGCTCTGTCTGTGTGTGTTTAGGGCTAGCACTACGCGTGAGTCCTCCTCTGTCTGTGTGTGTTTAGGGCTAGCACTACGCGTGAGTCCTCCTCTGTCTGTGTGTGTTTAGGGCTAGCACTACGCGTGAGTCCTCCTCTGTCTGTGTGTGTTTTGTCTAACTGGTTCTTTATTGTGTTACTCTGGTCTATAGTAGTGCACTATATAGGGAATAGGGCTCTGGTCTCTAGTAGTGCACTATATAGGGAATAGGGCTCTGGTCACTAGTAGTTCACTATATAGGGAATAGGGCTCTGGTCTATAGTAGTGCACTATATAGGGAATAGGGCTCTGGTCACTAGTAGTTCACTATATAGGGAATAGGGCTCTGGTCTCTAGTAGTGCACTATATAGGGAATAGGGCCCTGGTCTCTAGTAGTGCACTATATAGGGAATAGGGCTCTGGTCTATAGTAGTACCACTATATAGGGAATAGGGCTCTGGTCTATAGTAGTACCACTATATAGGGAATAGGGCTCTGGTCTATAGTAGTACCACTATATAGGGAATAGGGCTCTGGTCTATAGTAGTGCACTATATAGGGAATAGGGTTCTGGTCTATAGTAGTACCACTATATAGGGAATGGGGCTCTGGTCTATAGTAGTACCACTATATAGGGAATAGGGCTCTGGTCTATAGTAGTTCACTATATAGGGAATAGGGCTCTGGTCTATAGTAGTACCACTATATAGGGAATAGGGCTCTGGTCTATAGTAGTACCACTATATAGGGAATAGGGCTCTGGTCTATAGTAGTACCACTATATAGGGAATAGGACTCTGGTCTATAGTAGTACCACTATATAGGGAATAGGGCTCTGGTCTATAGTAGTACCACTATATAGGGAATAGGGCTCTGGTCTATAGTAGTACCACTATATAGGGAATAGGGCTCTGGTCTATAGTAGTACCACTATATAGGGAATAGGGCTCTGGTCTATAGTAGTACCACTATATAGGGAATAGGGCTCTGGTCTATAGTAGTACCACTATATAGGGAATAGGGCTCTGGTCTATAGTAGTACCACTATATAGGGAATAGGGCTCTGGTCTATAGTAGTTCACTATATAGGGAATAGGGCTCTGGTCTATAGTAGTACCACTATATAGGGAATAGGGCTCTGGTCTATAGTAGTTCACTATATAGGGAATAGGGCTCTGGTCTATAGTAGTACCACTATATAGGGAATAGGGCCCTGGTCTATAGTAGTACCACTATATAGGGAATAGGGCTCTGGTCTATAGTAGTTCACTATATAGGGAATAGGGCTCTGGTCTATAGTAGTACCACTATATAGGGAATAGGGCTCTGGTCTATAGTAGTACCACTATATAGGGAATAGGGCTCTGGTCTATAGTAGTACCACTATATAGGGAATAGGACTCTGGTCTATAGTAGTACCACTATATAGGGAATAGGGCTCTGGTCTATAGTAGTACCACTATATAGGGAATAGGGCTCTGGTCTATAGTAGTACCACTATATAGGGAATAGGGCTCTGGTCTATAGTAGTACCACTATATAGGGAATAGGGCTCTGGTCTATAGTAGTACCACTATATAGGGAATAGGGCTCTGGTCTATAGTAGTACCACTATATAGGGAATAGGGCTCTGGTCTATAGTAGTACCACTATATAGGGAATAGGGCTCTGGTCTATAGTAGTACCACTATATAGGGAATAGGGCTCTGGTCTATAGTAGTTCACTATATAGGGAATAGGGCTCTGGTCTATAGTAGTACCACTATATAGGGAATAGGGCTCTGGTCTATAGTAGTTCACTATATAGGGAATAGGGCTCTGGTCTATAGTAGTACCACTATATAGGGAATAGGGCCCTGGTCTATAGTAGTACCACTATATAGGGAATAGGGCTCTGGTCTATAGTAGTTCACTATATAGGGAATAGGGCTCTGGTCTATAGTAGTACCACTATATAGGGAATAGGGCTCTGGTCTATAGTAGTACCACTATATAGGGAATAGGGCTCTGGTCTATAGTAGTACCACTATATAGGGAATAGGACTCTGGTCTATAGTAGTACCACTATATAGGGAATAGGGCTCTGGTCTATAGTAGTACCACTATATAGGGAATAGGGCTCTGGTCTATAGTAGTACCACTATATAGGGAATAGGGCTCTGGTCTATAGTAGTACCACTATATAGGGAATAGGGCTCTGGTCTATAGTAGTACCACTATATAGGGAATAGGGCTCTGGTCTATAGTAGTTCACTATATAGGGAATAGGGCTCTGGTCTATAGTAGTACCACTATATAGGGAATAGGGCCCTGGTCTATAGTAGTACCACTATATAGGGAATAGGGCTCTGGTCTATAGTAGTTCACTATATAGGGAATAGGGCTCTGGTCTATAGTAGTACCACTATATAGGGAATAGGGCTCTGGTCTATAGTAGTACCACTATATAGGGAATAGGGCTCTGGTCTATAGTAGTACCACTATATAGGGAATAGGACTCTGGTCTATAGTAGTACCACTATATAGGGAATAGGGCTCTGGTCTATAGTAGTACCACTATATAGGGAATAGGGCTCTGGTCTATAGTAGTACCACTATATAGGGAATAGGGCTCTGGTCTATAGTAGTACCACTATATAGGGAATAGGGCTCTGGTCTATAGTAGTACCACTATATAGGGAATAGGGCTCTGGTCTATAGTAGTACCACTATATAGGGAATAGGGCTCTGGTCTATAGTAGTACCACTATATAGGGAATAGGGCTCTGGTCTATAGTAGTACCACTATATAGGGAATAGGGCTCTGGTCTATAGTAGTTCACTATATAGGGAATAGGGCTCTGGTCTATAGTAGTACCACTATATAGGGAATAGGGCCCTGGTCTATAGTAGTACCACTATATAGGGAATAGGGCTCTGGTCTATAGTAGTTCACTATATAGGGAATAGGGCTCTGGTCTATAGTAGTACCACTATATAGGGAATAGGGCTCTGGTCTATAGTAGTACCACTATATAGGGAATAGGGCTCTGGTCTATAGTAGTACCACTATATAGGGAATAGGACTCTGGTCTATAGTAGTACCACTATATAGGGAATAGGGCTCTGGTCTATAGTAGTACCACTATATAGGGAATAGGACTCTGGTCTATAGTAGTACCACTATATAGGGAATAGGGCTCTGGTCTATAGTAGTACCACTATATAGGGAATAGGGCTCTGGTCTATAGTAGTACCACTATATAGGGAATAGGGCTCTGGTCTATAGTAGTACCACTATATAGGGAATAGGGCTCTGGTCTATAGTAGTTCACTACATAGGGAACAGGGTCTATAGTAGTACCACTATATAGGGAATAGGGCTCTGGTCTATAGTAGTACCACTATATAGGGAATAGGACTCTGGTCTATAGTAGTACCACTATATAGGGAATAGGGCTCTGGTCTATAGTAGTACCACTATATAGGGAATAGGGCTCTGGTCTATAGTAGTACCACTATATAGGGAATAGGGCTCTGGTCTATAGTAGTACCACTATATAGGGAATAGGGCTCTGGTCTATAGTAGTTCACTACATAGGGAATAGGGTCTATAGTAGTACCACTATATAGGGAATAGGGCTCTGGTCTATAGTAGTACCACTATATAGGGAATAGGGCTCTGGTCTATAGTAGTACCACTATACAGGGAATAGGGCTCTGGTCTATAGTAGTACCACTATATAGGGAATAGGGCTCTGGTCTATAGTAGTACCACTATATAGGGAATAGGGCTCTGGTCTATAGTAGTACCACTATATAGGGAATAGGGCTCTGGTCTATAGTAGTTCACTATATATAGGGAATAGGTCTCTGGTCACTAGTAGTTCACTATATAGGGAATAGGGCTCTGGTCTATAGTAGTACCACTATATAGGGAATAGGGCTCTGGTCTATAGTAGTTCACTATATAGAGAATAGGGCTCTGGTCCATAGTAGTTCACTATATATAGGGAATAGGTCTCTGGTCTATAGTAGTTCACTATATATAGGGAATAGGTCTCTGGTCTATAGTAGTTCACTATATAGAGAATAGGGCTCTGGTCTATAGTAGTTCACTATATATAGGGAATAGGTCTCTGGTCTATAGTAGTTCACTATATATAGGGAATAGGTCTCTGGTCTATAGTAGTTCACTATATAGAGAATAGGGCTCTGGTCTATAGTAGTGCACTATATAGGGAATAGGTCTCTGGTCTATAGTAGTTCACTATATAGAGAATAGGGCTCTGGTCTATAGTAGTTCACTATATAGGGAATAGGGCTCTGGTCTATAGTAGTTCACTATATAGGGAATAGGGCTCTGGTCTATAGTAGTTCACTATATAGGGAATAGGGCTCTGGTCTATAGTAGTTCACTATATAGGGAATAGGGCTCTGGTCTATAGTAGTTCACTATATAGGGAATAGGGCTCTGGTCTATAGTAGTTCACTATATAGGGAATAGGGCTCTGGTCTATAGTAGTACAACTATATAGGGAATAGGGCTCTGGTCTATAGTAGTTCACTATATAGGGAATAGGGCTCTGGTCTATAGTAGTACCACTATATAGGGAATAGGGCTCTGGTCTATAGTAGTTCACTATATAGGGAATAGGGCTCTGGTCTATAGTAGTACCACTATATAGGGAATAGGGCTCTGGTCTATAGTAGTTCACTATATAGGGAATAGGGCTCTGGTCTATAGTAGTACCACTATATAGGGAATAGGGCTCTGGTCTATAGTAGTACCACTATATAGGGAATAGGGCTCTGGTCTATAGTAGTACCACTATATAGGGAATAGGGCTCTGGTCTATAGTAGTACCACTATATAGGGAATAGGGCTCTGGTCTATAGTAGTACCACTATATAGGGAATAGGGCTCTGGTCTATAGTAGTTCACTATATAGGGAATAGGGCTCTGGTCTATAGTAGTACCACTATATAGGGAATAGGGCTCTGGTCTATAGTAGTTCACTATATAGGGAATAGGGCTCTGGTCTATAGTAGTACCACTATATAGGGAATAGGGCTCTGGTCTATAGTAGTACCACTATATAGGGAATAGGTCTCTGGTCTATAGTAGTTCACTATATAGAGAATAGGGCTCTGGTCTATAGTAGTTCACTATATATAGGGAATAGGTCTCTGGTCTATAGTAGTTCACTATATATAGGGAATAGGTCTCTGGTCTATAGTAGTTCACTATATATAGGGAATAGGTCTCTGGTCTATAGTAGTTCACTATATAGAGAATAGGGCTCTGGTCTATAGTAGTTCACTATATATAGGGAATAGGTCTCTGGTCTATAGTAGTTCACTATATAGAGAATAGGGCTCTGGTCTATAGTAGTTCACTATATATAGGGAATAGGTCTCTGGTCTATAGTAGTTCACTATATATAGGGAATAGGTCTCTGGTCTATAGTAGTACCACTATATAGAGAATAGGTCTCTGGTCTATAGTAGTTCACTATATAGGGAATAGGGCTCTGGTCTATAGTAGTACCACTATATAGGGAATAGGGCTCTGGTCTATAGTAGTTCACTATATAGGGAATAGGGCTCTGGTCTATAGTAGTACCACTATATAGGGAATAGGGCTCTGGTCTATAGTAGTTCACTATATAGGGAATAGGGCTCTGGTCTATAGTAGTTCACTATATAGAGAATAGGTCTCTGGTCTATAGTAGTTCACTATGTAGGGAATAGGGCTCTGGTCTATAGTAGTTCACTATATATAGGGAATAGGTCTCTGGCCACTAGTAGTTCACTATATATAGGGAATAGGTCTCTGGTCTATAGTAGTTCACTATATATAGGGAATAGGTCTCTGGTCTATAGTAGTTCACTATATAGGGAATAGGGCTCTGGTCTATAGTAGTTCACTATATAGGGAATAGGGCTCTGGTCTATAGTAGTACCACTATATAGGGAATAGGGCTCTGGTCTATAGTAGTTCACTATATATAGGGAATAGGTCTCTGGTCTATAGTAGTTCACTATATATAGGGAATAGGTCTCTGGCCACTAGTAGTTCACTACATATAGGGAATAGGTCTCTGGTCTATAGTAGTTCACTATATAGGGAATGGGGCTCTGGTCACTAGTAGTTCACTATATAGGGAATAGGGCCCTGGTCACTAGTAGTTCACTATATAGGGAATAGGGCTCTGGTCACTAGTAGTTCACTATATAGGGAATAGGACTCTGGTCTATAGTAGTTCACTATATAGGGAATAGGGCTCTGGCCACTAGTAGTTCACTATATCGGGAATAGGGCTCTGGTCTATAGTAGTACCACTATATAGGGAATAGGGCTCTGGTCTATAGTAGTTCACTATATAGGGAATAGGGCTCTGGCCACTAGTAGTTCACTATATAGGGAATAGGGCTCTGGTCTATAGTAGTTCACTATATAGGGAATAGGGCCCTGGTCTATAGTAGTACCACTATATAGGGAATAGGGCTCTGGCCACTAGTAGTTCACTATATAGGGAATAGGGCTCTGGTCTATAGTAGTTCACTATATAGGGAATAGGGTGCGACATGGGACTCAGTCTGTGTTTGTTTCCAACAGGAAGATCTGTGATCCTGGTCTGACGTCGTTTGAACCAGAAGCTCTGGGGAACCTGGTAGAGGGACATGACTTCCATCGCTTCTACTTCGACAACGGTAACACGTCCATCAGTCATTCAGAAGATACAGTTATTGATTAGAGGTATTGATTAGTAGAGGTATTGATTAGTAGAGGTATTGATCAACTATTTATTAGTGTAAGTATCGATCAGCTATCGATTAGTAGTTATTGATCAGCTATTGATTAGTAGAGGTATTGATTAGTAGAGGTATGATCAGCTATTGATTAGTAGGGGTATTGATCAGCAACTTTTGATTAGTAGGGGTATTGATCTGCTATTGATTAGCAGAGGTATTGATCAGCTATTGATTAGTAGGGGTATTGATCAGCTATTGATTCGTAGGGGTATTGATCAGCTATTGATTAGCAGAGGTATTGATCAGCTATTGATTAGTAGAGGTATGATCAGCTTTTGATTAGTATAGATATTGATCAGCTATTAATTAGAGGTATTGATCAGCTATTGAGTAGTATGTATTTATTAGTAGAGGTATTGATTAGTAGAGGTATTGATTAGCATTTCATTAGTAGAGGTGTTGATCAGCTATGGATTAGTAGAGGTATTGATTAGCTATTCATTCATAGAGGTATTGGTTAGTAGAGGTATTGATTAGCTATTGATTAATAGAGGTATTGTTTAGTAGAAGTATTGATTAGCTATTCATTAGTAGAGGTATTGATTAGTAGAGGTATTGATTAGCTATTGATTAGTAGAGGTATTGATTAGAATATGTATTGATTAGTAGAGGTATTGATTAGCTATTGATTAGTATAGGAATGAATTATTAGAGGTATTGATTAGCTATTCATTAGTAGAGGTATTGATAAGCTATGGATTAGTATATGTATTGATTAGTAGAGATATTGATTTGCTATTGATTACTATAGGTATTGATTAACTATTTATTCATAGAGGTATTCATTAGTAGAGGTAATGATTAGAATTGGTATTGATTAGCAGATTTATTGATTAGTAAAGGTATTGATTAGTAGAGGTATTGATCAGCTATGGATTAGTATATGTATTGATTGGTAGAATTTATGAATCAGATATTGATTTGTAGTTATTGATTAGCTATTGATGAATAGTTATATCCGTTTGTGTCTGTTACTGAGAACTACAACTCCCACTAGCTAAGGCCTGTCTGTCTCTCTCTCCATCTCCCTCATCCTCCCCACCTTCTCTTTCCAGCCCTGTTTGTGTCTGTTACTGAGAACTACAACTCCCACTAGCTAACTAAGGCCTGTCTGTCTCTCTCTCCATCTCCCTCGCCCCCCCCCCCTTCTCTTTCCAGCCCTGTCTAAAGGTAGCAAGCCGGTGCACACCATCCTCCTCAACCCTCACGTCCATCTGATAGGTAGGAAATCAGCCATTTCTAATTATTCTATCAATAATATAATGATATATATATGCCATTTAGCAGACACTTTTACCAAAAGCAACTTACATGAATGTGTTCATATATTTTCCATATGAGTGGCCCTGGGAATTGAACCCACTATCCTGGTATTGCAAGCACCATGATTTACCAACTGAACATTATGTTGATTTATCTGGGCTATGTTTTATGTAATCTTGTTTCTGGTTGGTATTCAAATATACACTGTATGTACATATCAATTCCAGTCAGAAACTAGACCAGATTCAAATTTCCCATTCCAAATTGTCCTGAAGCATTGAAGTGAACATTGGAATTGGAATTCCGGTGTACTTCCTGGATTGAATCAAGATGGACGCCAATCCCCCTGGTACTTATGGTGCGGCAGGGTAGCCTAGTGGTTAGAGTATTGGACTAGTAACCGGAAGGTAAAATCTGTCGTTCTGCCCCTGAACAGGCAGTTAACCCACTGTTCCCAGGCCGTCATTGAAAATAAGAATTTGTTCTTAACTAACTTGCCTAGTTAAATAAAGGTAAAATAAAGGTTAAAAATTATGTAGAATGTGTTTTATGATGTTGACGTGAAACAAGGAGAGGTGAACTAATGAGAAGGTCTATCTAGCGGAGAACGCTGCGTGCATCGCCTACATCCGCCTGAGCCAGTACATGGACGCGGGGGGGATGCCTCGCACCATGCAGTCTGAGGAGACCCGCGTCTGGCATCGCAGAGAGGGAAAGTGGCAGAACATACACTTCCACCGCTCGGGCTCGCCCAGCGTACCATCCCAGTAAGAAACATACGTTAATCAATGAATTCATGTATTAATTATAGCGATTATAAATACACCGATATCACAACATTCACTTCCACCGCTCAGGCTCGCCCAGCGTACCATCCCAGTAAGAAACATACGTTAATCAATGAATTCATGTATTAATTATAGTGATTATGAATAAATCGATTTCAGAACATTCACTTCCATCACTCTGTAGTGTCCAGTCTAGACTACCTTCCCAGTCTGTAGTGTCCAGTCTAGACTACCTTCCCAGTCTGTAGTGTCCAGTGTCGACTACCTTCCCAGTCTGTAGTGTCCAGTGTAGACTACCTTCCCAGTCTCTAGTGTCCAGTCTAGACTACCTTCCCAGTCTCTAGTGTCCAGTCTAGACTACCTTCCCAGTCTGTAGTGTCCAGTGTAGACTACCTTCCCAGTCTGTAGTGTCCAGTGTAGACTACCTTCTCAGTCTGTAGTGTCCAGTCTAGACTACCTTCCCAGTCTCTAGTGTCCAGTCTAGACTACCTTCCCAGTCTGTAGTGTCCAGTCTAGACTACCTTCCCAGTCTCTAGTGTCCAGTGTAGACTACCTTCCCAGTCTGTAGTGTCCAGTCTAGACTACCTTCCCAGTCTCTAGTGTCCAGTCTAGGCTACCTTCCCAGTCTCTAGTGTCCAGTGTAGACTACCTTCCCAGTCTGTAGTGTCCAGTCTAGACTACCTTCCCAGTCTCTAGTGTCCAGTGTAGACTACCTTCCCAGTCTGTAGTGCCCAGTCTAGACTACCTTCTCAGTCTGTAGTGTCCAATGTAGACTACCTTCCCAGTCTGTAGTGTCCAGTGTCGACTACCTTCCCAGTCTGTAGTGTCCAGTGTAGACTACCTTCCCAGTCTGTAGTGTCCAGTGTAGACTACCTTCCCAGAAAATTGTCTAGTGGTGCAATAACTAATCTCCACCACAGGAGGGCGCCACATACACGCTTACCATGCTACTGTAATGGTTAGTGTAATGTTTCCTCATCCTGGTACTGGGGACATTGTAGTTGTTGCCCTCGCATTAACACACCTGATTTAACTAATCAACTCATCAAGCCTTTTGATTATTTGATGCAGGTGTGTTGTAGTGTTACGGTAACAACTACGATGTTCACCTGTTGGGGTTCCCAGGACCAGGATGAAAGAAACACTGGGGGTAGAGTCAACTCTACCTCTCCCACTCTAGTCTAAAACAACCTCTACCGGCGGAAACTGACTACACGGATATCGCTCTGTTTCTGGGTTGAATCTCATTTCCTTTTTCCCGTGTGTGTGTGTGTGTGTGTGTCTGTGTCTCCTTCTCTGTGTGTGTATTTTACAGTTAATGGAATATCAAGCTTCAGTCTAAACTCCCAAGACAGGCAACAATCAACAAGCCAACCCGTGTTCTCCATTTAACCTCTAACCCCCTGACCCCTCTGTATGGACATGACATCACACAGGAAAAGGAAATCAACCCTAAAAGGTCGTCGCCTAGAGTGTGTCCCTAAATGGCACCCTTTTCCCTACATAGGGCCCACGGGCTCTGGTCTAAAGTAGTGCCCTACATAGGGAATAGAGCTCTGGTCTAAAGTAGTGCACTATATAGGGAATAGGGTTTTGTTTGGGACTCAGACCCCCCCCCTAGAGCAGCCTGCAGCAGACCATGGCCGTTATCCACTGGAGCATATTACCTGACATTTGGTTATCTGGTTTTTAAACTGTTTTTGGTGCATTTTAAATGTATAGAGATGTTTAAAAATCTACTGCTGTCACTCCTCCCATTTTGAACTTGTATTTGTACGTGTGTTTTAAGTGTTGCAATACGAAATATTTCAAGATCAGAATGTTAAAATCGAGCTTGCTTTTGTTCTGGTGAAATGTATATATATCTTGTGATTGTTGATAAAAAAAACAAATTAAATAAAATAAACATTAAATTGCTATATCATAGGAGTTTTAAGACTTTTCGTAAAAATTCTGTATGTAAGTTTATGTTTGCGTTGAGCTACTTGCTAATGTTTGGTTGAGCTAGGTGCTAATGTTTGGTTGAGCTAGTTGCTAATGTTTGGTTGAGCTAGGTGCTAATGTTTGGTTGAGCTAGGTGCTAATGTTTGGTTGAGCTAGTTGCTAATGTTTGGTTGAGCTAGGTGCTAATGTTTGGTTGAGCTAGGTGCTAATGTTTTGTTGAGCTAGTTGCTAATGTTTTGTTGAGCTAGGTGCTAATGTTTGGTTGAGCTAGTTGCTAATGTTTGGTTGAGCTAGGTGCTAATGTTTTGTTGAGCTAGGTGCTAATGTTTTTTTGAGCTAGGTACTAATGTTTGGTTGAGCTAGGTGCTAATGTTTGGTTGAGCTAGTTGTTCATGTTTGAGTAATTGGGTTTGGACATTATGTACTCCTTATTTAACTCATAGGATTGCAAAATTCCCAGGTTTTCCAGAAATCCTGGATGGAAGTGTCCCAGAATCAGGAGAAAACAAGCAGGAAATCCTGGATGGAAGTGTCCCAGAATCAGGAGAAAACAAGCAGGAAATCCGGAACCCTCCAACCAGGATTCCTGGAAAACCTGGACATTTTGGGAACATTACCAGAAATTTGCAACCCAACGCCCAACCCTGGTCTAAAGTAGTGCACTATATGGGGAATAGGGTGCTAGTTGGGATGTAACCAGTGAGATGTGTTTGTTTGCCTTTATAACAGATGGCCTCATTATGCCATTATGAGAAATAAAGACCACATTGGTAGGTATGCATGGGGGGCGGGGTTAACGGGAGTATGAATATATTATAATAATGAGAATATCTTGTTTATGTGTGAATCACTGAGATGTTTGTTGATAATGATATTGAACATCGGTCCTGTCTGTCCTTCCTGTTCTCTTCAACCAGTCCTATTGTCTGTCCTTCCTGTTCTCTTCAACCAGTCCTATTGTCTGTCCTTCCTGTTTTCGTCAACCAGTCCTCATGTCTGTCCTTCCTGTTCTCTTCATCCAGTCCTATTGTCTGTCCTTCCTGTTCTCTTCAACCGGTCCTATTGTCTGTCCTTCCTGTTGTCTTCAGCCAGTCCTCATGTCTGTCCTTCCTGTTCCCTTCAACCAGTCCTCTTGTCTGTCCTTCCTGTTCTCTTCAACCAGTCCGCTTGTCTGTCCTTCCTGTTGTCTTCAACCAGTCCTCATGTCCTTATTTTTAAGGTGTACACAATAAAGACGCATTGTGTTCAAGACAGGCATTGTGATCTTCCTGGTAGTCAGACAAGCATTGTGATCAGATAGCTGTAAGTATAGACAGATGTGGACAGAGAAGCCATTTTTAATCATCATTATACCTCTAAAGTAATTGAAAGGTGGCACCATTGAAGTATGGCACCAATGTCTTCAAATTAAGAAATACATATTATTTTGAAAGAATATCTACCTGCTGTACCCAACACACATGCACACACACTTGGAGAGGCTGGAGAAGCGATCTGTCAGTGATCACTAGACTCCATGGACTTGTTGGAAAGGTGGCATCCTATGATCGTGCCACGTTGAAAGTCACTGGCCATTCGTCTGCCAATGTTTGTCTATGGAGATTGCATGGCTGTGTGCTCGATTTTATACACCTGTCAGCAACAGGTATGGCTGAAATAGCCCGATTCCACTCATTTGAACGGCTGTCCACATACTTTTTGTATACATAGTGTAGGTGACCCCCTTCACCTTGAGAAACCCAATGAGGTGTGCAGCGTTGTAGGATCCAAATGATGGCCTAAGTCCTACCACACCATCTCCATAGATATCTTCATGTGCGCAGCTGTCCCCCCCCCCCCCCGCCCCCCACGTTGTCCAGGCATTTGAACGGTCGCCCGTTGTGCCGATGAGGTTCCGCCCACAGCGACCAAGTTCTGTCCAGGTTGAAGCCTGCTTCAGCACCAAGCACCAGAACCCTCTGAAAATATATATTTTGGGTTAGTTATTTTTTTACAGTATAGTTCCAGTGTAATATTGTGAAGTATCACGTGCATTAATAGTAACAGTTATACAGTATATAGTGCTGTACCCTGAACATACTCCGCCTGCAGTTGTTTCACCCGGTCGTTGTTTCTCTCAAAAGGCACCAGGTAAATGAGTTTCATAGATGCCTGCTGCCTCTTCTAAAGGCAGGGTGATTGTTGGTAGGCTGATGGAAAAAAGGTGTCATCGTTCTCCTCAATGGCCTGCTTTATTTAATACAGCCTTATGGCATTCCTGACCCTCACCTTTTTTCCTCATCACTGCCCACGACTGCCGATTGGTCAACACACGACCACGCCCACCATCGTTGGGGTCTTCTGTTCATTCTGGATAAAACCATAAAGGGCAGGTAATCAAGGAGGTGATGGAGTCCAGGTGAGTGTCATTATGCGCATTACGCTGGTGACCGGTGTGCGCCCTAACGTGCAGCCTGGTGACCTAGAGGCCGGAGAGGGAGCACATGTGACAGTACCCCCTCCCTGAGGCGCGCCTCCAGCCGCAGGACGCCCGACCAAGGTCACCTATGCTAAGGCGCGGGAACCTGTCGATCCGGCTGAGGAGTGAGAGCCTGATGAGCCAGAGCCTGATGAGCCGACTGACATCTCCCCGGTTGCCTCGGCTGAGGCACGGGAGCCTATTGAATCCTCTGAGGCACGGGAGCCTACAAACCGGCGTTTCACTCCATGGTGAAAGAAACTGCAGTGTTCACACACACCCTTTTATTTTATATATATGTTATTTTAAAAATATATATTATTTAGGGGGTAGATCAGCTTGAATATTGCAGATAGAATTGTGGCTCCCATCAATGTAATTATCTGCATAATTTCCAATCTCCCATATATATTTTTTTGTAAATATAAATTTTGCTTTATTATATTCCCCTAACCCTACCACCCCTCCCCTAATTGTAGTAAAGTAATGAACAGCAACACTTGGGCTTCTACTTCCTGTTTATACAAACTACTATATACATTTTACAGACACATGTATTTTACATTAGTTATCTTTTGTTTGTTTTTAGTCCCATCCTTCAGCTCCGCTTTGACTCCTCCCATCTATCTCTGAAGACCAGTCCCATCCTTCAGCTCCCCTCAACCCCTCCCATCTATCCCTTAAGACTAGTCCCATCCTTCAGCTCCCCTCAACCCCTCCCATCTGTCTCTGAAGACTAGTCCCATCTTTCAGCTTCCCTCAACCCCTCCCATCTGTCTCTGAAGACTAGTCACATCCTTCAGCTCCCCTCAACCCATGGTCTCTGAAGACCATCCAGTTCATGAATTGCCATGGAATCGGTACATCTAAAATCTCTTCCCAACTAGTTTCTATATGGCACAGCTGTAAAGTTTTTGGTCATTCAATGAAACTCGTATACTTTTATTTTTATCACAATTTTATTTTACCATTTTTGGTCTTTAATGCCGAACAGACAAGTTCCTTACTTTCTCCCCTTCCACTTGCCTCTTCCATTTTTGTGGAATTAGTTAGTTGGTTGTAATTTTGGGTAGAGCAGACATTTCCACTTATTTTTGTTAGCTGCATGTGTGACATAACTCCACCAGTCCTATTTATGATAACATTTTGAAATGGTATAATCTTTGTAAAAAATTTTTTTTTAAAAAAAGCATCAATTAGTATATTTGAGTTTAACCATAATATTTGTTATATTGGTTCTGTCATTTCTGGAGGATTAAATTGAAATTACAAACTAATTTCTATGGCTTGAAAAACAAATAATGCATTTTTGGGGGAGGGGGGGGGGGGCGATTATTTAATTTTCAAATAACCGAAAGTGAGAGGTTGTAATCTGAATAAAGGGAAAAAGGCCATTCTAGAACATTGAACATTCTAGAACATTGAGCATTCTAGAACATTGAACATTCTAGAACATGGGGTGAGACATTCTTACTAATCTGCTAGAGAACCAGTTCGGATTTAAGTATAACTTTTGAGTGACTGACACCTTTAATTAGAAGTCTGAGGCTTTAACATTTAATAATTTCTGCCCTCCGAATTCATATTCATTATTTTACATTTTGTCAGACTTGCCGTTCCAAATATAATGGAATCTTTTTGGCTCATATAATTAAAAACAACGAGTAGTCTTTCTGTATGGTTATCATGCATCACATATGTAATTTAGATGTTTATACTTTACAAACACACATTTTTTTTTCTGTAGTTCTCAAAATCCATTGATAGTAGACAAAATATATGTTTACCAAACGGTTAAGTGGTTAACCATTAAGCGCAGTTGGATTAAGTAATGGTCAAATGTATTCAAACAGAATGAGAAGAGAATCATATGAAACATGTTGTGAGCTTTGCTTTGTGAAAGACAATGACTTTTAAATTAAAAGTTATTTCTAGATGAAACACTGACTGGGTTTTGGTGAAAAGGTTACTGTGGGATCTTGTGTCAATTGAAAAATGTGCTTTAAAGTAATAAAAACAGCCTTTTGATGATCTGCTGTGAGTTTCATACTAAAGAATTGTGAACTTTTACCTTTAGACTTGTGAAAGTACTACAAAAGCGGTAAGAAAACTAAATATACGAGGTTTTTAGGACGCAGTTTGATGGTATTTACTGTGTTTCAAATCATATTTAAATAAAGCTTTCTTTACTGTTTCAACCACAAGTTACCAAGTGGTGCATGGAGAAGTAGGTATTCTCTAATTTTACAAATGCTTAAGAAACCACATCAGGATACATTTTTTTACGTCTGGGGAAAAACCTAAAAAAATATATATATTTAGTAGTAGTAGTAGTTGCCCTTCAATTAAATATAAAATGAATCTCCCCGCAAGAGAGTTTTTGCAGTGTTTCTGTAGGCTACAATGTGTGATGGCAGGCTAGGTAGCTGGTGATATTTAATTCCCTTAGCTAGCTATCTATACAGTATGTAAAGTTGGCCAGATAGCTAGCTAGCTACGTTAGCAGCTCATTTGAGTTAGCCTGCATAGTAGCTAGTTAGCAACATTTTTTTTTGTTGTTGACATTTTCTAAATGGATTAACTTGAATAGGTTCTCCCAGCCATGTGGGCGATTGGAAACAGGGCAGCAAAGTGTCACTACCCTTGTTTTAAAGTATATTACTATTTACCTGTGAATAAATTCATGAAATGGAGAATGGATTAACCTACTTAACCATTTAATAACCAGACCTTCATACAAATTTACTATGCCGAATATTGACGCACAATCTAACCTGCTGCTATAAACTGCCAAAACGCCCACAAGCGAGCCACAATGGGCGGCCTTAGCGGCATGCAGCAATTTAACGCCTGTTAGTTTAACGCCTGTTAGTGTTAACGCATAATAAAGATAACATTTATTTTTGTTCTGCATATCCCATAGAGGACGAGTCCGACCTGTCAAAACGCACAACACAAATAAAGCCTGAGTGTAGGATATTGAATTAATGAACCGGTAATTGTTGTGGTATAACACCGCGTGGCCGGATATGAAGCGGATGTGGCGTTGAAGGGGGTGGAAAAAAGTTTCAACATGTCCCATTTTGCAGCCACAAATACATCCTGGAGCTGTGTTCGATTAACCATACTAACATACTGTATAAGTTACTACATACTTAATGAGTATATACTACATACTATTAGTTCATTTTAGTATACTGTATACTACATACTTAATGAGTATATACTACCTACTATTAGTTCATTTTAGTATACTGTATACTACATACTTAATGAGTATATATTACATACTATTAGTTCATTTTAGTATACTGTATACTACATACTTAATGAGGATATACTACATACTATTAGTTAATTTTAGTATACTGTATACTACATACTTAATGAGTATATATTACATACTATTAGTTAATTTTAGTATACTGTATACTACATACTTAATAAGTATATACTACATATTAGTTCATTTTAGTATACTGTATACTACATACTTAATGAGTATATATTACATACTATTAGTTAATTGTAGTATACTGTATACTATATACTACTGAGTATATACTACATAATATTAGTTCATTTTAGTATACTGTATACTACATACTTAATGAGTATATACTACATAATATTAGTTCATTTTAGTACACTGTATACTACATACTTAATGAGTATATACTACATAATATTAGTTCATTTTAGTATACTGTATACTACATACTTAATGAGTATATACTACCTACTATTAGTTCATTTTAGTATACTGTATACTACATCCGTAATGAGTTTATACTACATACTATTAGTTCATTTTAGTATACTGTATACTACATACTTAGCGTAACCTAGTGGTTAGAGCGTTGGACTAGTAACCGAAAAGTTGCAAGTTCAAACCCCTGAGCTGACAAGGTATCTGTCGTTCTGTTCGTGAACAGGCAGTTAACCCACTGTTCCTAGGCCGTCATTGAAAATAAGAATTTGTTCTTAACTGACTTGCCTAGTTAAATAAAGGTAAAATAAAAAACATTTCATTTTAGTATACCGTAACCGACCAGCTCTTTGCCTTCTCTGCCGGAAGTTGATGCTGTTGCTATGCAACCTCTTGCTAGCTAGTTAGCGTAACACATTTACTCGTAAAGCGTTGTCAGATTGTCCGTTTAAAAAAAAAAATTACAGGCCGTTTCGCTCTCGGAGCGCACACTGGATGCTCAGACCGGAGGAGTTGGATTGATTTGACCGTTCTGACCTTACAACGGCAGACAAGCACCTGTTTACTCCATGTGTAACTCTGTGTTGTTGTCTGTTCACACTGCTATGCTTTATCTTGGCCAGGTCGCAGTTGTAAATGAGAACTTGTTCTCAACTAGCCTACCTGGTCAAATAATGGTGAAATAAAAAATAAAATAAAGAAATACTATATTATGTGAGCTAAACATACAAATTCAAAAAATATACCAACAAAATATACCATAACAAATTAAAATAAATATACAAAAATACTTAAATACATGTAATTTTGCCCTTGAAACATTTAATTGAAATACTGTAGAATTCCATTCATTCCTATTGAGGCCTGCTCGTACTGGGGAGTGACAATATGGCCAATACACGGCTCAATGGCCAATACACAGCATCATCAGGGTTAATACACAGCGTTGGAGTTACCAATTAAGTTAAAAGTTAAAGTAAAAGTACATATGGTGCTGCCATTTTGAAACTACTGCGCAAAGAAGGTAACATTTTTTGTTTTAATATAAGATGGCAAACTGTTTTGCATGTGCATACGAGCATTATTATTTCGACAAAGAACGACACAGGTTGGAAACAAAAGTCTGGGCGAGGCCGTGGGCTGCGGACTATATTGAATCAAGATAGTTCTGTAAAGTTGCGTAATGGCTATCATTTTCTTAAAGTTATGACATTGAATATAGCTTGTAACTCACAAAAGCAGAAGGCATTTAACTAGTCTACTTTTCGGTAAATCACTGTAGCCGAGTTTAGTCTACTATCTAATTTGCGGATGGGATGCCATCTCATGGTTTTAGAAATAAACAGCTATAAACTATATAGATGTCATAACAATGTTAATTATTAACTTCCCTTTAGTATGTGATATTATGTCATGTTAGGTCTTTGGTATCCTTTAGTCATGTATCCTATCGATTCCATGTTTTTTTTTTACATGTTTTTTTTTACATTTCGGAGGCCATATCTGAACGTCAACAACATCGTAGGATTCCTACTATTTTATATTGTTTTATTTAAATCGCTGTTTTTCCACAATAGGTCAACAATCTATGTCTTTCTGTGAAATATGCTGAGCAACAGTAAATTGCCTTTTCATCCGCCGTCATTTCTGAGAAGGAGCCGATGGAAATCACCTGACGGCTCTGGGGAGAGTGAAGAAAATATGAATAAATGTAAATTACCCTGTCAATAGGTTGATCTGTATTTTATTTTTGTTTATCCGTAATCTATTTCAACTACCATTTCAACTACCGGCTGTTGTTAATTATAAATAATAATTATAAATAATTATAAAAAAAGTGCGAGGTGTGACACAGCTGGGGTGTATTCACCAAACAAGCAAACGGGAAGGGATTTTCATGAATTTGTCCAGTGAGAAACTGTCGTTTTCGTTGCAAAACGTTTTTCTAATTAATACACCCCTGGCAGGTACCGTTTAGATGACGAAAACACTGCCCCCGATCAGTAGCCAAACGTTGCCTATAGAAATGCCACCAGTAGCATAGAGTCGATGGTATTGCACATGCTTTTAGCGTGCTTATGACGTTGCAACTTGCTGAACGTGCCCCAATATTGTTTTTTTATACCCAGAAGTATACATTTAATACCTACCTAATTTATGGGTTGTAGTAGGAACAATATACTGCCAGACAGGTTGGTAGTAGGTATATATCGTTGCAACACAATCTCACACTCAATTTGTGGAAATATGTACAAAAAGTATTAAAGCAGATTCTGTGTGCTTTTTGTGTGGCTTCATTCATGTGAAAATACAAAAAACATGTTTTAGACTTAATTATTAGGAGAAGACACATTTTTGTGTGACTTTATTCATGTGAATATACAAAAAACATGTTTTAGACTTAATTATTAGGAGAAGACACATTTTTGTGTGACTTTATTCATATGAAAATACATTTTTTTCGGGGGGAAACTTTGGAAATATATTTTTGAAAGTTATTGGAGCAATGCATTTTGGGCGATGGTGTTCTATACTGCCTTTTTTTGTGTCCCACATTTATTTACACAACAAATATATATATATATATATATATATATATATATATATATATATTGTTATTCAACCAGGTTGTCACTGAAATATTTATAATATAAAAGTAGCCTTATTTCTATGTTTTTATTAATGCCTATGCTGTTTTCTATGCTTGTTTTCACCTTAATACTTTGGGATACTGGTGCTATAAGCCCTGGACAAAAAATTATCTGTTGCAGCTTTCACTGTCTTCCGCTACATTGGTTTGAGATCACGTCCAGCTCACGTCTAGTCATGTGATCTAGTGGTGTGAAGCCTTTCCTGTTTTTCAACATTGTGTTGGGTTTAGTTACATTGGTATATCTAGTGAACGATGGACAAGCAACAACGGGCGTGACGGGATTGAAGTAGTCACTACAGGTGTAATCAACTCTTTACATCCAAGTTGTCTGAAGCTGAATGGAAAGTGCTATTCCCTGACCAGTTATTCAGAAGAAAAACCTCTTGTGACTATCTTCATTTAAAGCTAGACTCCAGAGAGAGATCACGATTTTACAACATAGTACAGAGGAGCTGCCTGCTGACCACTCTGATCAGGTACCATTTAGTGTCAATACTTTACCTTCTGGACAGTACTGGTAACTACCTTAACAATACTTTACCTTCTAGACAGACAGTACTGGTAGCCAGCTTAACAATATTTTAACTTCTAGACAGACAGTACTGGTCTTAGTTATCTTTGTTTTCTTTATTATTTTGGCCAGGGTGTGACATGGGTGATGTATGTTTTTGTCTCATCTAGGGTGTTCGTACTGTCTAGGAGTTTTTGTAGATTTATGGGGTTGTGGCCATTCTAGGTGTTTATGTAAGTCTATGTAAGATTGGTTCTCAATCAGAGGCAGGTGTTTATGGTTGTCTCTGATTTGGAACCATATTTAGGCAGCCATGTTCTTTGGGTATTTTGTGGGTGATTGTTTCCTGTGTCAGTGTTTGTTTCGTTGTCAGTTCACTTTATTTTGTATTTGTGTTCATGTTTAGTTTCTTATTAAAAACCATGGACACCTGCCACGCTGCGTATTGGTCTCATCCTTGTTTCACCTCTTCAGAGGAAGGAAGAGGAGGAAATCTGCCGTGACACTTCTAGACATACAGTATCTTAACATACTTTACCTTCGTGACAAACAGTACTGGTAACTACCTTAACTTCTTTGGGATAGGGGGGCGGTATTTTGACGTCCGGATGAAAAGTGTGCCCAAAGTAAACTGCCTGTTACTCAGGCCCAGAAGCTAGGATATGCATATAATTGGTAGATTTGGATAGAAAACACTCTTGTTTCTAAAACTGTTAAAATAATGTCTGTGAGTATAACAGAACTGAAAATGCAGGCGAAACCCAGAGGACAAACCATAAAAATAAAATTCAGCATACCACTGATTTCAATGCCTGGCACATTTATAATAGGGCAAAAATGTCCCTGATTGCAGTTCCTAGGGCTTCCACTAGATGTCAACAGTCTTTAGATTGAGTTTCAGGCTGGTTTTTAGACAAATGAGGGAGAAGTTGTAGTTTGTGGCTCCCATTTTGGCTGTAGTGTTTCCAAGCGCATGGCCGAGAGAGCTCGTTCTTTTTGTTTATCTCCGGTAAAGACAATAATGATTCTCCCTCTTAAATTGTATTGTTTATTTGCGTATTAGGGTACCTAAGGTTTGATTATAAACGTTGATTGACGTGTTTGAATAAGTTTATTGGTAATGTTTGGGATTCATTTTGTATACATTTTGGAGGGAAACCGAGTGGATTATCAGCTAAACTGAGTTTTTATGGATATAAAGATGGACTTTATCGAACAAAATGACCATTTGTAATGTAACTGGAACTTTTTGGAGTGCCAACAGAATATCTTCAAAGGTAAGGCATATATTATATCGCTATTTCTGACTTTCGCGTCGCAACTTCCTGGTTGAAAATGATTTCTTATGCATTTGTGTGCTGGGCGCTGTCCTCAGATAATCACATGGTTTGCTTTCGCCATAAAGCCTTTTTGAAATCTGACACCTTGGCTGGATTAACAACAAGTTAACCTCACTAGGGTACGTGGGAGGCTAGCGTCCCACCTGGCCAACATCCAGTGAAATTGCAGAGCGCCAAATTCAAAAACAGAAATACTCATTATAAAAATGTCCCAAGCATACAAGTGTTATACATCGGTTTAAAGATTAACTTCTTTTTAATCCAACCACGGTTTCAGATTTCAAAAAGGCTTTACGGCGAAAGCATATCATAAGAGTATCTGAGAACAGCACCCAGCAGACAAATCATTACAAACAGTAACCAGCCAAGTAGAAGAGTTACACAAGTCAGAAATAGAGATACATTTAGTCACTTACCTTTGATGATCTTCATATGGTTGCACTCTGAAGACATTCATTTACTCAACAAATGTTTGTTTTGTTCGATAAAGTCTCTCTTTATATCCAAAAACCTCTGTTTTGTTCGCGTGTTTTGTTCAGTAATCCACAGGCTCAAACACAGTCACAACAGGCAGACGAAAAATCCAAATAGTATCCGTAAAGTTCGTAGAAACATGTCAAACGATGTTAATAATCAATCCTCAGGTTGTTTTTAGCCTAAATAATCGATAATATTTCAACCGGACAATAACGTTGTCAATATAAAATGTAAACAAGAAAGGCGCGCTCTCGGTTGTGCTCATGAAAAATCTCTAGGCCACTGCAGTGTCAACTCATTCAGACTGGTCTCACTCTCTCATTTTTCAGAATACAAGCCTGAAACAATTTCTAAAAACTGTTGACATCAAGTGGAAGGCATAGGAAGTGCAATTTGAGTCCTAAGTCAATGGATATTGTACAAGGTGTTCAATAGAAATCTACAAAAATAAAAATAAAATTTCCAACTTCCTGGATAGATTTTTCTCAGGTTTTCGCTTGCCAAATCAGTTCTGTTAAACTCATAGACATTATTTTAACAGTTTTGGAAACTGTCGAGTGTTTTCCATCCAAATCTACCAATTATATGCATGCCCTAGCTTATGGGCCTGAGTAACAGGCCGTTTACTTTGGGCATGCTTTTCATCCGGACTTCAAAATACCGCCCCCTATCCCAAAGAAGTTAAGGTTACCAGTTACCTGGACAACAGACCGTTTTGTGGTGGCTGCCCTCGGTCGTTCCTTAGATCTTGGGATGTTGTATGACTGGCACAGTGACTCATTTTGTTCAGGTACTGTATGCTTTTCCAGTTTTAAAGACTTCAAAGTGTTGTGGATGTAGTTATTGTTTTGCTCAGGTATGTGTGAAGAGTGCATAGTTTAAAGACGGCTGTTTTATCTAATGTTTAAAAGCATGGACTGCGTCAGCGCTGGGCTAGCAAAGGTATCCATTTTGTTGAGTGCTTGACTTTATAGTTTGTCTTGTGAATAGTTCATATTGTGAAATATGTATTGTGATATATTGTGAAGTTCTGCAGTGAATGTAATATAATTTTATCTCCTTAGATGTCAGTCTTTGGGATGACAGTACAATAGCCTTCATGCGTCAGTCTCTACCTCGGCCTCACACAGAGGTGAAGTGTATTGAAGGAGACTCCTTACAGGACAGATTCAGGGCTCCAGATGTGACCACTCCTCTCAGAGCCAGTGTCCTGTCTGGACTGGTGGAGGTTGGAGGTGCTGCTGGATACCTGAACTATCCTGTTCAGTCCACACTGCAGGACCGGGTCACTCTACAGTACAGAACCACTACCAGACTGGACATGCTCAGTCACAGGGTGCTTCAGGAGGAGACAGTCAGAACACAACGAAAGGCAACTCATGTGGTCATGGCTGTTCTCTATGGAGCGCAAGCATTCTTTATCTTTGACAGCAAACACATCAACAGACAAAGGAATGCAAGACGAGAGAAAACCAAGATGCTAGATGTAATTAAGAAGATGTTCAACACCTTCAATTCAGAAGATATATTCTCAAGTTTGACAGACTCCGAGAAAGTAAACAGTTTGTTGTATCAATGCACCTTACACAGTGACGTAAACCCTACAACCACAATGGATTATCACACAGCAGTAGAGGTGTACCAGTCCCTGCCAAAGCATCTGGGGCAGCGAGGAGAGAAAGCAGTGCCTGTTCGTGTCTGGCTGTACCCTCTGACGAATCTGGACCATGCAGCGGCTTGTGTTGCATTTGAGATCAGTGAAGACCTGCTGCTCAGAGCTGAGAATGTTCTGGAACACCTGAGACGGGTCACAATGAGGTGCCAGGACACGATGTCAGACCACACCAATGCCTATGTGATTTAAATGGTTCCCTTATGCTAAGGACAAACTGACACAGTTTTCACAGATACTGTCAGAGTATCAGGTGGAGTTTCAGAAAATACTGGCCAAAGCCACAGAGTTCATTAGAGAAAATGGTGAATCAGGTTTGTTGTGGTTCAGAGAGATTCTGAAGAAACACGATCAGTCACCGTTCACTCCTCAGGCTTTAGACCACTGGCTTCACAATAAGGAAGCTGAGGTGAATGCTGTTAACATTTGCAAAACCAATAACCTCCCCATAGTGAAATCTGAGAAGGAGCTGGAGACAGTCCTTCTAGATTCACAGACAGACAGGGTACTGTGTTTCACTCTGACCTCCCTGGAGGATGAAGATCCATTCCTCTCCACCATGAAGCATTACAAACACTCTGTTTGTAATCTTCTCATTCCTACATACAGTTTATTAGTGTTAATGACTCTATGTGTCTATACAGTATATTAGTGTTAATATGACTGTGTCTATACAGTATATTAGTGTTAATATGACTCTATGTAGCTACATGTTTATTAGTGTTAATGACTATATGTAGCTACATGTTTATTAGTGTTATTGACTCTATGTAGCTACATGTTTATTAGTGTTAATATGACTCTATGTAGCTACATGTTTATTAGTGTTAATATGACTCTATGTAGCTACATGTTTATTAGTGTTAATGACTCTATGTATCTACATGTTTATTAGTGTTAATGACTCTATGTAGCTACTTGTTTTGTTATGTGTCTATACAGTATATTAGTGTTAATATGACTAATGTTTAAATCACACTTTAAACTAAAATATAGATTAACTTTTATTTTTAATTTTTTTGCAGTCTGGTTCATATACCTCTCAGAGAGAAAGGCCTCCCTCCTCCTAGAAGTGCTGAAACTCCAACCAGAGAAGAAACCAGTAGAGCTGAAGGGCTGGTCAGATGAAGAGAGTGAAGTGAGGAGTTTCCTTCAGTGTCTGTCCTACATCTCACAGCTGAGGTGAGTCTGAACATGTGTGGTGGTTGGTGATTATGTGATGCCAGTGGTTATTATCTTGTAGAAACAGCTTCAAATTATGGTGAATCTGGTAACATTTATCAAACAAATTCCTGACATAACAGATGTTGCATTACCAGATGTCAGACAATAGCGATTATTTTCAAAATTATGTGATGCTAAACATTTGTCTTTTTTTTTTTCTTGAACTCAGAATTTTATCTTTGACAAATCTTGAAACATGAAACTTCAACGTTTATACTCAGTAGAACTGTTAATTTGTGTAATAATTAATGAGGAGAGACAAACTCATCACACAAGTCAGAGTCATGCTTAAAATGTATCTTTGTCAGTGAGAGCTCTGCAATAGCGATGGCTGGAATCACCCTCAGATGATTCGTTGAAGGCCATAACACAAAGGCTACTTAGATATTTTATAGCAAAGATCCTAAGACCCCCTTATTCTACATAACTTCTTATGGCTTAGATCCCGCTAATGGGATCGACTTGACAACAGCCAGTGGAAGTGCAGGGCGCTAAATTCAAAACAACAGAAATCTCATAATTAAAATTCCTCAGACATACAAGTATTTTACACCATTTTAAAGATAAGCTTGTTGTGAATCCCACCACAGTGTCCGATTTCAAAAAGGCTTTACGACGAAAGCACACCAAATGATTATGTTAGGTCAGCACCTAGTCACAGAAAAACACAGCCATTTTTCCAGCCAAAGAGAGGAGTCACAAAAATCAGAAATAGAGATAGAATTAATCACTAACCTTTGATAATCTTCATCTGATGACACTCATAGGACTTCATGTTACACAATACATGTATGTTTTGTTCATATTTACATCCAAAAATCTGAGTTTACATTGGCGCGTTATGTTCATCCGGTGATTTTGCAGAGAGACATATCAATTGACAGAAATACTCATAGTAAACATATATAGAAGATACAACTGTTATGCATGGAACTTTAGATAAACTTCTCCTTCATGCAACCACTGTGTCAGATTTCAAAAAAGCTTTACCGAAAAAGCACACCATGCTACAATCTGAGTACAGCGCTCAGAGACCAAAACAAGCCATACAGATATCCGCCATGTTGTGCAGTCAACAAAGTCAGAAATAGAATTATAAATATTCACTTACCTTGGTGATCTTCATCAGAATGCACTCCCAAGAATCCCAGTTTAATAAATGTTTGATTTGTTTGATAAAGTCATTTATGTCCAAATACCTCCTTTTTGTTTGCGCGTTTAGTACACAATCCAAACTCACGATGCGCGGGCAAGTCCAGGCAAAAGTTCAGGAGAAAAGTCATATTGCAGTTCGTAGAAACATGTAAAACGAAGTATAGAATCAATCTTTAGGATGTTTTTATCATAAATCTTCAATAATGTTCCAAACCGGAGAATTCCTTTGTCTGTAGAAATGCAATGGAACGCAAGCTAACTCTCAGGTGAACGTGCGTGACCAGCTCATGCCACTCTGGCAGACCTCTGACTCATTCAGCTCCTTTCCCCCCCTCCTTCACCGTAGAAGCATCAAACAAGGTTCTAAAGACTGTTGACATCTAGTGGAAGCCTTAGGAAGTGCAATATGACCCCATAGACACTGTATATTTGATAGGCAATGAGTTGAAAAACTACAAACCTCAGATTTCCCACTTCCTGGTTGGATTTTTCTCAGGTTTTTGCCTGCCATATGAGTTCTGTTATACTCACAGACATCATTCAAACAGTTTTAGAAACTTCAGAGTGTTTTCTAGCCAAATATTCTAATGATATGCATATATGAGCAACTGGGCCTGAGTAGCAGGCAGTGTACTCTGGCACCTTATTCATCCAAGTACTCATTACTGCCCCCAGCCATAACAAGATAACAAACCACAGATGTTTGGAACGGGTCACAAGGTGAGAGTTGTTAAATGAGAAAGGAGTATCCCGTAGCCGGATAGCATTTGCTATAAATGTTGTTATTTTCGCTCGGTTTGGTCCCTAAGACGAGGTTCCAATCTCATTCCTGGTCCTTCATAGCGCAAAAACACCAACTCATCCTATGTCATAAATCAATTGTCAACTCCAGATACTCCCATCTCAAGTAAAACCCCATCTCGCCATCCATTCACATGGTTTAGAATAGATAAAGACACGTTCAGGCAGTAATTGGTTAATTAATCATATGATTTAGAACCTGACTTCTCCCCTCTCTGGGCTGAGCCCCAGCTGAGGGAGGAAGTGCAACTACCAACACCTGAGTCTGAAGGAATACATCCTAAGAACAAGTACATCATATAAGCACATTATGCAGATAAGACATCTTAATTATCGACGTTATATAACTAATTCTGATTCTTACGCCACAATACAAAATCAAATGAATATTATGGAACTTTCTCTTTGATTTTATGTTTCCATATGACAGGCATGTATTCATGTACAGTGAGGTCAAAGTATTTCTACTCACTTTTCTACAAAAACATTTGTTTTGGCTCTTTACTCCAGCACTTTGGATTTGAAATGATACACTTCCCATGTGGAGGGGAAATGGAGGGGAAATGGAGGGAAAATGGAGGGGAAATGGAGGGAAAATGGAGGGAAATGGCGCGGCACAGTTTCAACAAATTGTCGCTTTCCAACTTGGGATTTTTGTGGCTTTTTGAGGTAAGACAGTGATTATGCATGAATTAACTACATATTGAAACATCCAGCCCAAAAGTGTGAGGTTGAAAACCTCAATTACATAATTATCTACCTACTAACCGCACATTGACTCTGTACCACTACCACCGGTATATAGCCTCGCTATTGTTATTTACTGCTGCTCTTTAATCATTTGTTATTCTTTTCTCTTACTTTTGTTGTGGTATTTTCTTAATACTGCATTGTTGGTTAAGTGCTTGTAAGTAAGCATTTCACTGTATGGTCTACTATACCTGTTGTATTCAGCATTTCACTGTATGGTCTACTATACCTGTTGTATTCAGCATTTCACTGTCAGTCCTACACCTGTATTCATGTGACTAATAAAGTGTGATTTGATCAGTTGATGTCTTTCTTTCCTTTTGTTTCCATAACAACCAAGTGTTGGAAATTAGCTCAGACTTGAAACACTTGTTAAATGTGTTGGGACTCGTCTATTTCAAAATAAAATTAAACAAAAAACGTTTTAAGTCTTTTCTGATATCAAAACAGAAAAACCTCCCAAATGTTTAAATTTTTTGACCATTTAAATAATTTATGAATATTTTGTTTGTGTTTTTAATAAATGTCCCATGAGGCACATGATTGGTGTTTGTCACAGTGTTTTCTCTAAAGGTTGAAATCATTACTAGTAGATACTAAATAATCACTTTCAAGTTATTGCTGGTATGAAAGCGATCCCACCCCAAGTGTGTTTCTTTTCATGACGATGTAAAAGTTGTTTGTTGAAGACTCTGACAGGCAGATCTCGGGAAAGCCGGACCCGCCCATTTACCAGGAAGCACCATATTAGGTCAATGATGTCAACGGAATCTCCTTTTGGAACGTTCCATTTCTTGGAAACTTAGAAGTTCTAACTTGTTGTCTTTACCAATAGATGCCAGATAAATAACATTCAAATAAATCAAACTTTATTAGTCACATGCGCCGAATACAACAAGTGTAGACTTTAAGGCGAAATGCTTTACTTACAAGCCCTTAACCAACAGTGCAGCCCACACCAGGGTTTCTCTAGACAATGTAGCCTATATACAGCCCACACCAGGGTTTCTCTAGAGAATGTAGCCTTTATACAGCCCACACCAGGGTTTCTCTAGAGAATGTAGACTATATACAGCCCACACCAGGGTTTATCTAGAGAATATAGCATTTATACAGCCCACACCATGGTGTCTCTAGAGAATGTAGCCTATATACAGCCCACACCAGGGTTTCTCTAGAGAATGTAGACTATATACAGCCCACACCATGGTTCCCCAACACGTCCCTGCCCCAGAATTGCATTGGGGGCATTCTTAAATGTACAGCCTAACCAGTGGATTTGAAACGGAAATGGGGTATCAGCCTAATCAGTGACACCAACAGAACCAGTTATTTGGTGAAATTACACAAATATTACTGTCTTAGAATTTATACAGCAACATGCCAACATTGTTTAGCAATATTGTCCAATTGGGGCATTTTTTCTCTATATATCTGTTTGCATCAGTTACAATGGGGGACTTTTATTTTGAAGGCGAACTGCCGATTACACTATTGCTGCTCACGCCACACTGGTCCACTGATCCACAGATCCACATCAGAATGAAACTTGCGAGTCTCCGCTGTCCGCTCAGGCGGGAGAGGGAGAGAGGACGAACAACTATGAACGGTAGACCTACAATCTGCAGTATTTACAACTGTTGAATGGCAACTGATTTTTAGAATAGAAAAACCTCATGAGCGCAGTTACGGACACCTGTCATAACAGAGCTGGCATCTCTCACCCATTGGTGGTGAGACATGCCCTACACCTGTCATAACAGAGCTCCCAACTCTCACCCATTGGCGGTGATTCAGGCATTTGACCCTCTGATCATGGCACACCTCTTATATCTCACGCATTCTCACGCAAAATACTTTCTTAGTCTCCAAATGAATAACCGTGTCGTAGCCTGATAGTGTTGGGCAGGCTAACTGCAATAGAGGAGGGACTGTATTTAGCTGAAACTGATCATTCAGACTTTATAAACTAGAACGTGTTATAATAGTGCATGAAGTGTCCTTCTAGAACAGACTGGATGTTAAACTACGGAAGCTTCTAAGTTATATCATCAGACTCAGACTACAACAGACCACTGACTGCTCTCTGCTGTAATTCATTCAGCAAGCAGCTAGGAACCTCCAGAGACAAGTTCCGCACCATAGTTTACACGTCATTAAGATTCTAACTCCTATAGCTTTTTAAAAGACCGACCAAGCGACAGGCTTCATTCATAATGCATGAATGAAATGATAGTCATTGCCCGGGACTAAACTAACTGCGGAATGTTCGCTGAACAGGACCCAACGTTGTGTAACATTCAGATGTTATGAACAAACATCCCTCTCTGACATTTAAAATAGTGATTCAGGTCGGCTCTATATCTGGTAATTAAATCTGAAACATTCGGCAACGTTTGGCGTTGCCCTGAGGTGTATTCATTAGGAACCAAACGAACAGAAACCGTCCGAAACACTAAGGGACTAACCTGAACTTGTCCAGTGAGAAACACTCGTTTTTGTTGCAACACGTTGTGCTACGATCTGCACGATTGAACATACCCATGTAAAGTACGAGACAACGTTCCTGCTGGTGATTACTACAACAAACCAGTTTCAGGAGCCAAACGCTGTCGAATGATGCCGATAGAAATGACAAGAATAGAGCGGACGTGATTCCTTATTCTAAATGTCAGAGATATGTTTGTCCTACATCGTGTATTTCTATCTGAACGTTCAAAAATGTTGCGTCTTACTGAACCGCCCCCAACAATGTTTTTTTTTTTACACGGAAATATAAGTGAAAGTAAAATAGGTATAGCTACATACAAGGCCACTGCAGCAGAGACAGATTTCAGAGACACAAGGTAAGGGTTTTCAAACAATTTATCATAATAACCTGTTAAATGAAAGTTCTACTTGCTACATTTGAGTTGGTCTAGACTAAACTTTATAAAAAGGTCGAGAAATTGAGTCAGACGAATTGTCAAAGGATCTGCAGTCCATAAATCTGTCCAGTACATTTAGTTGTCTATAGGACTAGTTTGATTTGTTTCCTTATATCCTAAATAATATAATATCAGGTTGTATTGTCATCCACTGATCCACGTTAGGATGAATCCTGCTAGTCTCCACTCAGGCGGAAAGAGAGACGGTTAAACGATAAACTAGGTAACAATCTGCAATATAACTGTGGCCATTTCATTGAACGATTCTTGAAGAATATACCTTATAAATACCTCATCAGTGCGCAGTATAGCCCTATATAGGACGCAGCGCGTTGGCGTCCGACAGTAGGTGGCTACAATGCGGAGCCCGGAAAATAACAATTGAATTCTTTAGGGGGGTAGCCTACTTGTTCCCGGAAACCCTGTTACTGAAGGCATATGTATCTATAATCCGTTGTCCGTCGGACCGGATTGTGTGTGGATATCTTGATAGAAACCGTCTGAACCGAACTTTTCTCCAAACCGCCATCTATAACTTGGCTGTATTAAGATACGAGGAAGCGCGTATTGTGCGCTGAATACCACAGCCAATGTGCCGGTTTGGAGAAAAGTTCGGTTCAGACTGTTTCTATAGGTCTACAGATATCCACACATGATAGAATCCGGACCGACAGACAAGGAGTTACAGATTATCAATAACACGATTTTCGGAAACAAGTAACCTACCTCCCTACAAAATGTTGTCCGTAATTTTCGAGGCTCTGCATTGTAGCCACGGAGGACGCCAATGCGCGCATGTGCAGCGTCCTATATAGGGGTAACCATAGAAACAAGAATGAATAGAAGAACTTCTCCATTCAAGTCAATGACGTCATAATGGGTGGACTGGCGGCCAATTTGAGTGTACCCATGGCTCAGAATGGACAGGTTAAGACAAGATGATTATAATATCCCATAACTCTTTGCGCTACTATTTTTTTTTTATAATCAATGCTTATCTTATAAAATTCAGGAAAGGCTTTGGTCCAATTAATTTGCTTATTTTCTAATGGTTCCACATGGAAATATTACTCTGTCTGGCTCTTCCCATCTTCAATCTGATCAGCTAACTATTCAGCTATGCATGAAGAAGATGTATCTTATATGCTAACATTAGCTAGCAGGGTAGATAGTTGTATTCAACTGGTTCCACATGGAAATATTACTCTGTCTGGCTCTTCCCATCTTCAATCTGATCAGCTAACTAATCAGCTGTGTATGAATAAGTTGTATCTTATATGCTAACGTTAGCTAGCAGGCTAGATGGTTGTCTTTTTTCTGACATTCTCTTATGATCTGCTTCTGACCGCTTACCTTCTGCCGAGGCAGCGTAGCTACAACTCTTGAGCTGGTCCTATGTTTTAATCAGAGAGGTAGAACCTCCTTGGGTTCTGTTCTGTTTTTTTCTTGTCTAAGTATCCTCGTTTCACTGCCAAAATAAAATGAAAGCGTCTAGTGTTCAGCAAAATAGCACAATGTCAAATTGGGCTCCCGTGTGCCGCAGCGGTCTAAGGTACTGCATCTCAGTGCAAGAGGTGACACTGCAGGCCCTGGTTCGAATCCAGGCTGCATCACATCCAGTAGTGATTGTATCCGCCATAGGGCGGCGCACAATTGGCCCAGCATCATCCAGGTTTGGCCGGGGTTGTAAATAAGAATTTGTTCTTAACTGACTTGCCTAGTTAAATAAAGGTTAAAAAAAAATGCAGGTAGCCTTAACATTGTGTCCCACTTGTTGTTGATTCTTCACAAAAAAATACAGTGTAATGTATTATATTAATTATATAATGTTAGTATATTCATAGAATTTAATATAATAGTATACTATATACAACGAGTATAATATTAATTATATAATGTTAGTATATTCATATAATTTAACATTATAGTATACTATATAAAACTAGTATAATATTAATTCCAATTGGACAATACAGCAGTTCAAGAAATACACAACCAACATTTATCGTTTTTGTTTTGTTTCCATTATTAAATCCTCATTAAAAATGGTCTCAATTGGTAGGTCGTCTCCAGTTTGTTAATGGTAAGTACTAACTTGTACTAACTTGTCAGTAATCAGAACCATTCATGCAGAAGGATGAGTTCAACGTTTCTGAAGTTGCTGTATCGCGTCAACATTCTTTTAATGTCCCGCCTCATCCAGGCTGTGATTTGTCAGTTCATGAAAAGTGACATTGATGAGCGCTTGTTTCAACAAAAGGCATCCGATATAACTAAATAGCCAGCTAGCCAAACCCAAACATTGCTTACCTTATCCCTATTGTCTTCTGTCTTACCGCTTCAGCTGCAAAACTCTTGACTAAAAGTTGAACTGGTATCGCTGCTCTCTCTCCTCTCTGCTGCCAGTGCCTTCAGGCTCACTATGCTGAGATGATTGACTGGTAACTGCGCCAAATTAATCATTTGTTATTTTAAAACATTTGGCTGCATCAGCCCCAAGGGACTTCAACCTCTTCTCTCTCCTCTGCTCCACATCACTATTTATCCAAATGTCACCACTTAACTTCTTGAAGCTAGGGGGCACTATAAAAATAACGTACCCAAAGTAAACGGGCTATTTCTCAGGACCAGATGCACGAATCTACTTATAATTGACGGATTAGGATAGAAAATACTCTAAAGTTTCCCAAACTGTAAAAATATTGTCTGTGAGTATAACAGAACTGATATTGCAGGCGAAACCCTGAGAAAAATCAAACCAGGAAGTGGCTTCTATTTTGAAAACTCCATGTTCCATAGCCTCCCATTGCTCCATTTAAAGGGATATCAACCAGATTCCTTTTCCTATAGCTTCCTCAAGGTGTCAACAGTCTTCAGACATAGGCTATGAATATATTCTTGTACTTGTCGATCATTTCACACGCTTTGCACAGGCCTACCCAACGAAGAACAAGTCAGGAAAAACTGTAGCCGAGAAGATCTTCCAAGACTTCATTCCTCGGTTTGGCTATCCTAGTAAGCTTCACCATCACCAGAGGGCGAGAGTTCAAGAACAACCTGTTCCAGAGACTCCAGCAGCTTGCAAGGATCTCACTCTCAAATTACCCAAGGGAACCCTGTGGAAAGAATGAATAGAACACTCCTACAGATGCTCCATACTCTGCAAGAAGAGAAGAAGACAGAGTGGAAAGACCATCTACCAAACATCATCCATGCCTATAATTGTACGAGGCAATGGGGATAATCGCCATTTATCCTCCAGTATGGCAGAGCCCCATGCCTTCCTATCGACCTACTGTTCAACCTCGAACCAGAGACAGTGACAAGAACCCAACAAAAAATATGCAGAGAAGTGGGCAACAAAGATCTAAGATACACACAATGGCTTCTGAGAACAGTCAAAAGTCCTCAGCGAAAAGAGAAGAACTACAACGTAGGGGTCAAAGGTGAAACTTTTCAGCCAGGTGATCTAGTCCTTGCGAGGAACCTATCAGAAAGAGGTGGCCCGCGGGGAAACTCTGTGCTTACTGTGAGAAGACACTACACAGAGTTGTGGTAAGAATTAGAGAGGTGTCTAGTGTATTAGATCCAGTCAGACTCTGGAGACAACTTTTTGTGTGCTGCACCAGAACCTCCTGTTACCTATAAATGACTAGCAAGTGCATCAAGACACTCCAACCAAACCTGTGAAAACACCAAGACAAACAAAACTGACAACAAACAGTAACAAGATTGACCAAGAATCTGACAGATGAAGAAGAAATTCTATTATATTTACCAGCACAGCCCTCGGGTCCATCAGAGTGATTTCAGACCACAACCAATACAACCAGCGTGGCGTACCAGACTACAAGCTACTTCTCAGGAGTTCTACAGTGGCACAGTAAATAGAGCAGATCCAGGAACAGTCTGAAGGACCTGAACAGCCTGGAGTGGAGGATGAACTGCAGGCAAGAGGTCAATGGAAAGGGAGACTTACCTGTGAGAAAGTCCACGCACACTCGAAGGCCCAGAGACATGTTCAGCTATGAGAGTCTGGGTCAACCGTCATACCAGTCATGGAGACAAGCAGCAAACGCAATTGTGCTCTATTCTTACATGGTGCCTGGAAACATGATGACTTATCCAGTGTTACTGGCATGAAGGAACAGCACTTGTCTGGACATGCTAGACGCTGACTAGACATTGACTTGACTATAGACAAACCAATAGATTCCAGGAGTCATCAAAGAGAGGAGGGGAGAGTGTAAATGGGTTGAAAACAAAGTCAATAAAAACAGATATCCCTGTATTATTATTTTTTAAACCAATGTGGTTATGTTAATTATGTCTTAATTAATCTAAATGGTATATTCTACATACTTTAGCATTAGTGAGTTGATCAGGCCTTGTTGCACTGCGGTAGCAGGACAAACAGCAAGTTCTGGCAAAGCGCAACCAACATTCTTCAGAATAAAGAAAGAGCCAGAACTTTGCAGATGTGAATTTGTATCCGTTATTTTTACAATTACAGGTATGTAACATATCTGACAAACTTTCTAATCTCGAAAGAATATGTACAGTGGGGAGAACAAGTATTTGATACACTGCCGATTTTGCAGGTTTTTCTACTAACAAAGCAAGTAGAGGTCTGTAATTTGTATCATAGGTACACTTCAACTGTGAGAGACGGAATCTACAATAAAAATCCAGATAATCACATTGTATGATTTTTAAGTAAATCCTTTGCATTTTATTGCATGACATAAGTATTTGATCACCTACCAACCAGTAAGAATTCTTACATTCTTATGCTCTCACAGACCTGTTAGTTTATCTTTAAGAAACCCTCCTGTTCTCCACCTGTATTAAATGCACCTGTTTGAACTCGTTACCTGTATAAAAGACACCTTTCCACACACTCCATCAAACAGACTCCAACCTCTCCACAATGGCCAAGACCAGAGAGCTGTGTAAGGACATCAGGGATAAAATTGTAGACCTGAACAAGGCTGGGATGGGCTACAGGACAATAGGCAAGCAGCTTGGTGAGAAGGCAACAACTGTTGGCGCAATTATTAGAAAATGGAAGAAGTTCAAGATGACGGTCAATCACCCTCGGTCTGGGGCTCCATGCAAGATCTCACCTTGTGGGGCATCAATGATCATGAGGAAGGTGAGGGATTAGCCCAGAACTACACGGCAGGACCTGGTCAATGACCTGAAGAGAGCTGGGACCACAGTCTCAAAGAAAACCATTAGTAACACACTACGCCATCATGGATTAAAATCCTGCAGCGCACGCAAGGTCCCCCTGCTTAAGGCAGCGCATGTCCAGGCCCGTCTGAAGTTTGCCAATGACCATCTGGATGATCCAGAGGAGGAATGGGAGAAGGTCATGTGGTCTGATGAAACAAAATAGAGCTTTTTGGTGTAAACTCCACTTGCCGTGTTTGGAGGAAGAAGAAGGATGAGTACAACCCCAAGAACACCATCCCAACCGTGAAGCATGGAGGTGGAAACATCATTCTTTGGGGATGCTTTTCTGCAAAGGGGACAGGACGACTGCACCGTATTGTGGGGAGGATGGATGGGGCCATGTATTGCGAGATCTTGGCCAGCAACCTCCTTCCCTCAGTAAGAGCATTGAAGATGGGTCGTGGCTGGGTCTTCCAGCATGACAACGACCCGAAACACACAGCCAGGGCAACTAAGGAGTGGCTCCATAAGAAGCATCTCAAGGTCCTGGAGTGGCCTAGCCAGTCGCCAGACCTGAACCCAATAGAAAATCTTTGGAGGGAGCTGAAAGTCCGTATTGCCCAGCGACAACCTGAAGGATCTGGAGAAGGTCTGTATGGAGGAGTGGGCCAAAATCCCTGCTGCAGTGTGTGCAAACCTGGTCAAGAACTACAGGAAACGTATGATCTCTGTAATTGCAAACAAAGGTTTCTGTACCAAATATTAAGTTCTGGTTTTCTGACGTATCAAATACTTATGTCATGCAATAAAATACAAATTAAAAACCTACAAAATCGGCAGTGTTTCAAATACTTCTCCCCACTGTAACAACATGCTATTTAACAACTTTGTCAAGGTATTATCATGTTAGGAAAGGGTTTGTGTCAAACTGAGTGAGAGAAGATTTAACCAGGTAGGCCAGTTGAGAACAAGTTCTCATTTACAACTGAGACCAGGCCAAGATAAAGCTAAACAGTGTGACACAAACAACAACAGAGTTACACATGGAATAAACAAGTGCACAGTCAATAACACAATATAAAAAAGGAAGTCTATATACAGTGAGTACAAATGGCGTGAGGAGGTAAGGCAATAAATAGGCCATAGAAGCAAAGTAATTACAATTTAGCAAATTAACACTGGAGTGATAGATGAGCAGAAGGTGATGTGCAAAAGAGCAGAAAAGTAAATAAAAACAATATGGGGATGAGGTAGGTAGATAGGGTGGGCTATTTACAGATGGGCTGTGTACAGCTGCAGCGATCGGTTAATTGTTCAGATAGCTGATGTTTAAAGTTAGTGAGGGAAATATAAGTCTCCAGCTTCAGTTATCATTCTTTTTTTTTTTTTTTTTTTTTTTTTTTTTGCAATTCGTTCCAGTCACTGGCAGCTGAGAACTGGAAGGAAAGGCGGCCAAAAGAGGTGTTGGCTTTGGGGATGACCAGTGAGATGAACCTGCAGGAGCGCGTGCTACGGACTGAGCTGAGGTAAGGCGGAGCTTTACCTAGCAGAGACTTATAGATGATCTGGAGCCAGTGGGTCTGGTGACTTATATGTAGCGAGGGCCAGCCGACGAGAACATACAGGTCGCAGTGGTGGCTGGAATAATGGGCTTTGGTGATAAAACGGATGGCACTGTGATAGACTGCATCCAGTTTGCTGAGTAGAGTATTGGAAGCTATTTTGTAAATGACATCGCCGAAGTCGAGGATCGGTAGGATAGTCAGTTTTAAGAAGGGATTTTTGGCGGCATGAGTGAAGGAGGCTTTGTTGCTAAATAGTAAGCTGATTCTAGATTTAATTTTCGATTGGAGATGTTTAAAATTAGTCTGGAAGGAGAGTTTACAGTCTAGCCAGACACCTATGTATTTGTAGTCCACATATTCCTTGTCAGAACCGTCCAGAGTAGTGATGCTAGTCGAGCGGGTGGGTACAGGCAGCGAGTGGTTGAAAAACATGCATTTGGTTTTATTATCGTTTAAGAGCAGTTGGAGGCCACGGAAGGAGTGTTGTATGAAATTGAATCTCGTTTGGAGGTTAGTTAGCACAGTGTCCAAAGAAGGGCCAGATGTATACAGAATGGTGTTGTCTGCATAGAGGTTGATTAGGGAATCACCTGCAGCAAGAGCGAAATCGTTGATATATACAGAGAAAAGAGTCGGCCCGAGAATTTAACCCTGTGGTACCCCCATAGAGACTGCCAGAGGTCCAGACAACAGGCCCTCTGACTTAACACACTGACCTCTGTCTGCTAAGTAGTTGGTGAACCAGGCGAGGCAGTCATCTGAGAAACCAAGGCTATTGAGTCTGCCGATAAGAATACAGTGATTGACAGAGTCGAAGGCCTTGGCCAGGTCAATGAAGACGGCTGCACATTACTGTATTTTATTGATGGCGGTTATGAAATTGTTTAGGACCTTGAGCATGGCTGAGGTGCACCCGTAACCAGCTCAAAAAATGGATTACACAGCGGAGAAGGTACGGTGGGATTCGAAATGGTCAGTGATCTGTTTATTAGCTTTCGAGGACTTAAGAAAGGTGGGGCAGGATGGATATAGGTCTATAACAGTTTGGGTCTAGAGTGTCTCCCCCTTTGAAGAGGTGGATGACCGCAGCAGCTTTCCAATCTTTAGGGATCTCGGACGATATGAAAGAGAGGCTGAACAGACTAGTAATAGGGGTTGCAACAATGGCGGCGGATCATTTTAGAAAGAAAGGGTTCAGATTGTCTAGCCCAACTGATTTGTACGGGTCCAGGTTTTGCAGCTCTTTCGGAACGTCTGCTATCTGGTTTTGGGTGAAGGAGAAGCTGGGGAGGTTTGAGCACGTAGCTGCGGGGGGATGCGGAGCTGTTGACAGGGGTTTGGGTAGCCAGGAGGAAAGCATGGCCAGCCGTAGAGAAATGTTTTTTGAAATTCTCGATTTATCGGTGGTGACAGTGTTTCCTAGCCTCAGTGCAGTGGGCAGCTGGGAGGAGGAGATCTTATTCTCCATGTACTTTACAGTGTCCCAAACGTTTTTGGAGTTAGAGCTACAGGATCCAAATTTCTGCTTGAAAAAGCTAGCCTTTGCTTTCCTGACTGACGGCTTGTATTGGTTCCTGTCTTCCCTGAAAAGTTGCATATCGCGGGGACTATTCGATGCTAGTGCAGTCCGCCACAGGATGTTTTTGTGCTGGTCGAAGGCAGTCAGGTCAGGAGTGAACCAAGGGCTATATCTATTCTTAGATCTACATTTTTTGAAAGGGCATGCTTATTTAAGATGGTGAGGAAATTACTTTTAAAGTTCGACCAGGCTTCCTCGACTGACGGGATGAGGTCAATATCCTTCCAGAATACCCGGGCCAGGTCGAATAGAAAGGCCTGCTCGCAGAAGTGTTTTAGGGAGCGTTTGACAGTGATGAGGGGTGGTCGTTTAACCAGGGCCCATAGCGGATGCAGGCAATGAGAAAGTGATCATTGAGATCCTGATTGAAAACAGCAGAGGTGTATTTGGAGGGCAAGTTGATCAGGATAATATCTATGAGTGTGCCCATGTTTGCGGATTTAGGGTTGTACCTGGTGGGTTCCTTGATAATTTATGCATTTATGTTTGATTGTAGGACTGGCATTTCCCAGTTTAGGTCACCTAACAGAACAAACTCTGAAGATAGATGGGGGGCAATCAATTCACACATGGTGTCCAGGGCACAGCTGGGAGCTGAGGCGGGTCTATAACAGGTGGCAACAGTGCGAGACTTATTTCTGGAGAAATGAATTTTTTTTAAGTTCGAAGCTCTAACTGTTTGGGCATAGACCTGGAAATTTTTCAGTTTTTGATTTGTTAAAAAAGTTTGAAATATCCAATAAATGTCGTTCCACTTCATGATTGTGTCCCACTTGTTGTTGATTCTTCACAAAAAAATACAGTTTTATATCTTTATGTTTGAAGCCTGAAATGTGGCAAAAGGTCGCAAAGTTCAAGGGGGCCGAATACTTTCGCAAGGCACTGTAGTTGGGGTATGTTTATTTTACATAGGATAAAACGTTTCATTTAATAAATAAACCTAATCATTACTTGACTGTTCTACTGTTGACTGACTACATATGTACTGTCTTCTTCCAGAGATCCAACGTGTTGAAGTGATTTTAACAACCTGAGACATGGCTTCTACAAGACAATCTGCTTTAGAGTACATTACAAATGGAAGGCAACATCTCATTGGAAAGCTCAAGAATCTGCCCCTCATTGTGGAAAACCTGTTCCAGCGCAAGGTTCTTAACGAGGAGGAAGTCAGTAAAATTCAGGCTGAAGTTGACCATTTTGACCAAACCAGAAAAATACTGGACTGGGTCTCGGCCAAAGGAGAGGTTGCATGCTACGAGTTACTGACGATTCTAGACATCACAAGGAAGAGGACCTTAGACAACGCTGACTTAAAGCAATGGATCAGCTACTTCCCCTTCAAGGACGACCCAGAGATGACAGACTACTTTGTTGGTAAGCGATTGTATAGTGTCCTATTAGTACACTATATAGTATACAATTGGCTGAAAATAGCATACCTGTTAAAACGTGTCTTTCAAATATTATTGTAGGTTAATTTAGTGCAACAGGGTTTAGACTTTTGACATCATTCCTTTGGTTCCATGCTGCTGGGGAAGCTATTTGAAGCGCACGGGGGTTAATGTACCTTTTAAGATTGTTCATCAAGAACAAGGACGACCAATGCACTTTTCATTAAGTAAAAAAAAGCCTTCATTATGATGGCATGTTCAGTAGAGATCTGTGTCATCTTGAAGAAGGCTATGCTGAAAACGTGTCAGAGTTTTTATAGATGTTATTCTGTTAAACATGCCATCATAATAAAGACATTTTAAATTTGTTTTTTACTGCCCCTCGGTCCTTCTTGTTTTTGATGACCATTTATCCCCAAAATATTTTATTTTATTTTATTTTATTTGATCCCCAAAAGATCCCCTTCAATCTATGAAGATCTACCAGTGTATCCTTGTAGTTTTCTATCCTGGATTTCTCTCGTCCTTTAGATTGGCTTTGATTTGTTGGCACAGTGCATTTACTCTCTCTTCCCTTAATACCCTTATTTTAGGTTCAAAACCCTGTCACGGATATCAGACACAGCTGAAATGTAAAGCACGGAAGATCACAGAGGGTGCATGGAAACATAGCTGTAGTCTCCTACCAGATAGATGTAGAAATGGGGGGACTTTCTCTTACACCCCTCTTGTGTTAGATACACATGTGCATTCATCTGACTCTAAAATTAAAGTGAAAAGCAAAAGATGCAAGAAAGCTCGGCCTAAAAAACTAAAGAGCTTCATCCCCTTGGCCAAAAAGGAAACATCCCCTACTGAGCTGCTTAAAACACATGAAAAAATCCTCCTGGTTGGAAAACCTGGAATTGGAAAAACATCAGTATCCCATCAAATGTTGAACCTCTGGGCAGAGAAAGATCACAGAGAACTAGATTACATGTTTTATTTTGAGGTGAGAGACATTTCACACAGAAAACCCATGAGCCTGGAGGACCTTCTCTTTAACATGTACAGTGAGCCAAACGAAAGTAAAGAAGAAGTGTTACAGGATATTAAGAAGAACTCTGAAAACGTTGTCATCATATTTGATGGAATCACAGACCTCTCCTCTCTGTCGGTAGTAAAGGACCTTGTGGAGAACCTCCTCCCTGACGCAAAGATTGTGACCACATGCAGACCAGATCAATCGGAAGACTTCCTGACAGACTGGCCCACAGACTGGTTCAGAGTGGAGGTGAAAGGGTTCAGCGATGAATCCATCAGGGCTTATTTAACACAGATGCTGAGTGCTGAGCCTGACTCCTTGAGCAGTGTGTTAAACAACCTAGAGTTGTTCAGTCTGTGCCATGTCCCAATGTACGCACTAATGGTTGTTGCTTGTAGTTATTATTCTACCCTAGCGGATTCTAAGCAGCCATGTTCTACAACTAAGATGTACATTAACATCCTCCGTCACTGCATCCAAAAACACAGTGGCAGACGACGTAAGGATATCGACATTTATCTCAAAGAAAACAGAGAGAAAATATTGTCTTTGGCAGAAATTGCTTTTGATGCAACAAATGAGAAAAACATGAACTTGACAACACTGAGTTGTGAAGAAGGCAGTGTCCATTTTGCCTTCTTGGGGGCATTTATGGTTAAGGTTGAGCCCACTGCATCAGACACTTGCTCTGCGTTTCTCCACTACACAATGCAGGAGTTCTTTGGTGCCCTTTGGCTCTTACAGAATCCAGACAAAATCAGAGAGGTTCTCGAGAAGTGCCCGACTGAAGAATGGAAACACACAAAACACTTAATTCCTTTCCTGTGTGGGCTTCTGAATGAGAGGAATACTAGATTGGTAAACAGTCTAGTTCCAGCTGAACAGATCAAGAAGACATCAGATTGGTTCTTCAAGGAAGTGGTGAACACATTTCTTCCATCTCAAACAAACCAAGATCATGCAGAAGGTGGTGCTTCTCCATGAGAGAGGAACCATACAAACAACTGTAGAGAAAGTGTTGTCACTGTCTGAAGTATATCACAATCAGAAATGTGATTTCCTGCTGGATCTGTACTCACATGTGAAGGACTATGAGACTCAAACAGGCAGGAGTGTCCTTCCAGCATTACTGCCAGTTTACCAGTCAGCTCCTGCAGTCTGGTCCATAGACCTCTCAGAGAGAAAGGCTTCCCTCCTCCTAGAAGTGCTGAAACTCCAACCAGAGAAGAAACCAGTAGAGCTGAAGGGCTGGTCAGATGAAGAGAGTGAAGTGAGGAGTTTCCTTCAGTGTCTGCCCTACATCTCACAGCTGAGGTGAGTTGGATCAGTACAGTTCAGAGATTGTAGTTGTCTGTCCCTGTATTTCCCTTTAGAGAGGAAGTTTGTAGCTTTCTGCAATAAATTAATGACCTAAATATACACATACTGTTTTTAGAAGATGCAATCTTACTTTGTGGTCAGGATTTTTAGGAACAATTGAAGTGAATGTTGAGTTTAGAAAGATAGTCATTGTATTTTACCAACCATAATGTGACCATCAGAAATGCATATCATATCTCTCACATATTAATCTATTTGTTGTTAAACTGTTCTTGCAGATTTACTCCACCACAGGGTCAGAGAAAATCCCCTGAAGAGAGGACAAAGAGAGAGAGGACATTCCTACTGAATCTGTGCCTTCAAGCAGCTCTCCATGAGAGAGGAACCATACAAACAACTGTAGAGAAAGTGTTGTCGCTGTCTAAAGTATATCACAATCAGAAATGTGATTTCCTGCTGGATCTGTACTCACATGTGAAGGACTATGAGACTCAAACAGGCAGGAGTGTCCTTCCAGCATTACAGCCAGTTTACCAGTCAGCTCCTGCAGTCTGGTCCATAGACCTCTCAGAGAGAAAGGCCTCCCTCCTCCTAGAAGTGCTGAAACTCCAACCAGAGAGGAAACCAGTAGAGCTGAAGGGCTGGTCAGATGAAGAGAGTGAAGTGAGGAGTGTCCTTCAGTGTTTGCCCTACATCTCACAGCTGAGGTGAGTGAGTTTATCCAACAAGAGTCCATATATCACTGACCTGGTGTAGATAGTATTCATGTTTTACACTGTCTTTATCTTGTTAATACATTAACATGTGAAGAAGCTGTAGAAACTCTAATTCAGTAGGAATTGAAATTGAACAAAATTCCAATTCATAGTTGTATTGTTTTAAAAGATGGAGTCATACGGTGCTATTAGTTTTCAGTTCCCCAACCCTGTTACTCATATCAGTCCTCGTCACTCTCCTGTATATCATCTGTGTTTTAAACTGTTTGTTCAGATTTCCTCCGCTGAAGGATAATCTGGAGAGGACAAAGAGAGAGAAGACATTCCTACTGAATCTGTGTCTTCAAGCAGCTCTCCATGAGAGAGGAACCATACAAACAGCTGTAGAGAAAGTGTTGTCACTGTCTGAAGTTTATAACAATCAGAAATGTGATTTCCTGCTGGATCTGTACTCGCATGTGAAGGACTATGAGACTCAAACAGGCAGGAGTGTCCTTCCAGTATTACAGCCAGTTTACCAGTCAGCCAGTCCTGCAGTCTGGTCCATAGACCTCAGAAAGAGAAACGTCTCCCCCCTCCTAGAAGTGCTGAAACTCCAACCAGAGAAGAAACCAGTAGAGCTGAAGGGCTGGTCAGATGAAGAGAGTGAAGTGAGGAGTTTCCTTCAGTGTCTGCCCTACATCTCACAGCTGAGGTGAGTCTGAACATGTGTGGTGGTTAGTGATTATGTGATGCTAGTGGTTATTATCTTGTAGAAACATTTGACATATACAACTTAGTGTTGGTGAATCTGGTAACATTTATCTGCCGATTTCCTGACCTTACAAATGTTACATTACCAAATGTCACACAGAAATTGTGAATTTATCTACATTTTGTGATGCATACCATTTGTCTTTTAGATATCTTGTGAATTTAATCTTTCAGAAATCTTCTAACATGAAACCTGAAAGTTTATACTCAGAATAGCTCATCTAGAGAACCAAATGTCATGCATATTATGGAATCACGTTTCAGGAGAAGACCCAGATGCAGAGGTGTCGAAGTCACAGAAGTTTATTACAAAAATAATGGGCAGGCAAAAAGGCAGGTCAAGACCAGGCAGAGGTCAGTAATCCAGATCAGAGTCCAAAAGGTACAGAACGGCAGACAGTCTCGGGTGGTAAGACAATGTACATAAATGGCAGGTCGTCTCAGGGTCGGCGCAGGCAGAGGTCAATAATCCAGGATGGTAAGTCAATGTACATAAATGGCAGGTAGCCTCGGGGTCAGGTTAGGCAGAGGTCAACAATCCAGGGTGGTAAGACAACGTACATAAATGGCAGGTAGCCTCGGGGTCAGGGCAGGCAGAGGTCAATAATCCAGGGTGATGTGACAAGGTACCGAACGGCAGGTCAGGGCAGGAATGGTCAAACCGAGAAATCTAGAAAACAGGAACTTTAGAAATGACAGGAGAAAGGGGCAAAACGCTGGTAGACTTGACAAACAAAATTAATTTATTCGATATAGGGGGCGCTCTTTTAATTTATGGATTAAAAAAACGTTCCCGTTTTAAACAATATATTTTGTCACGAAAAGATGCTTGATTATGCATATAATTGACAGCTTTGGAAAGAAAACACTCTGACGTTTCCAAATCTGCAAAGATATTATCTGTGAGTGCCACAGAAGTGATGCTACAGGCGAAACCAAGATGAAATTTCAAACAGGAAATGCCCCAGATTTTGAAGGCGCTGTGCTCCAATGACTCCTTATATGGCTGTGAATGCGCCAGGAATGAGCCTACACTTTCTGTCGTTTCCACAAGGTGTCTGCAGCATTGTGACGTATTTGTAGGCATATCATTGGAAGATTGACCATAAGAGACTACATTTACCAGGTGGCCGCTTGGTGTCCTCCGTTGCAATTATTGCGTAATCTCCACCTGCATGTATTTTTCCATTTGCTTCCGAGGAGAAACCCAACTGGCACGGATTACTTATCATCGAATAGATATGTGAAAAACACCTTGAGGATTGATTCTAAACAACATTTGCCATGTTTCTGTCGATATTATGGAGTTAATTTGGAAAAAAGTTTGGCGTTGTAATGACTGCATTTTCGGGGTTTTTTCTTAGCCAAACGTGATGAACAAAACGGAGCGATTTCTCCTACACAAATAATATTTTTGGAAAAACTGAACATTTGCTATCTAACTGAGAGTCTCCTCATTGAAAACATCAGATCTTCAAAGGTAAATTATTGTATTTTAATGATTTTCTTGTTTTTGTGAAAATGTTGCCTGCTGAATGCTAGTCTTAATGCTATGCTAGCTATCAATACTCTTACACAAATGCTTGTGTAGCTATGGTTGAAAAGCATATTTTGAAAATCTGAGATGACAGTGTTTGTGAGCCAATATATTTATTTAATTTCATTTGCGATTTTCATGAATAGTTAATGTTGCGTTATGGTAATGAGCTTGAGGCTATGATTACGCTCCCGGATACGGGATTGCTCGTCGCTAGAGGTTAACAAGCAACAGACGAACAGAGAACATAGGCATAAATGCACTGGGGATAATGGGGAAGATGGGCGACACTTGGAGGGGCATGGAGACAATCATAAAGCCATGTGAAACAGATCAGGGTGTGACAGTACCCCCCCCCCCCCCCCCCCTCTATGGGCGCTACCTGGTTTTCCGGCTTTGGAAACAGGAGACAAAGGGCTGTGAGACATGGGTTTGATCCTAGAAACATGAAAAGTAGGATGTATTCGGAGGGTACGGGGCAACAGACGACGAACAGCAGAGGGGATAGTGATCTTGGAGATGGGGAAAGGACCGATAAACCGGGGTGAAAGTTTGCGGGACTACACCTGGAGAGGCAGATCTCGGGTGAAAAGCCATACCCTCTGCTCGAGACGGGGGAGGTCCGCTTGTCGTTGATACCTGGAGGTGGTCTTGAGAAGAGCCGACCGGGCTCTCTTCCAGGTATGACAACAGCGTACCAACATCTGGGCCAAGGGTACACCGACCACTTTCTCTTACTCCGGGAAGAGCGGGGGCTGAAACCCAGGGAACCCTCAGTACCTCTGCAACAGTCCTGTCTGTCTCAGTACCTCTGCAACAGTCCTGTCTGTCTCAGTACCTCTGCAACAGTCCTGTCTGTCTCAGTACCTCTGCAACAGTCCTGTCTGTCTCAGTACCTCTGCAACAGTCCTGTCTGTCTCAGTACCTCTGCAACAGTCCTGTCTGTCTCAGTACCTCTGCAACAGTCCTGTCTGTCTCAGTACCTCTGCAACAGTCCTGTCTCAGTACCTCTACAACAGTCCTGTCTCAGTACCTCTGCAACAGTCCTGTCTTTCTCAGTACCTCTGCAACAGTCCTGTCTGTCTCAGTACCTCTGCAACAGTCCTGTCTGTCTCAGTACCTCTGCAACAGTCCTGTCTGTCTCAGTACCTCTACAACAGTCCTGTCTGTCTCAGTACCTCTGTAACAGTCCTGTCTGTCTCAGTACCTCTGCAACAGTCCTGTCTGTCTCAGTACCTCTGCAACAGTCCTGTCTGTCTCAGTACCTCTGCAACAGTCTTGTCTGTCTCAGTACCTCTACAACAGTCCTGTCTTTCTCAGTACCTCTACAACAGTCCTGTCTGTCTCAGTACCTCTACAACAGTCCTGTCTGTCTCAGTACCTCTACTACAGTCCTGTCTCAGTACCTCTACAACAGTCCTGTCTGTCTCAGTACCTCTGTAACAGTCCTGTCTGTCTCAGTACCTCTGCAACAGTCCTGTCTGTCTCAGTACCTCTACAACAGTCCTGTCTCAGTACCTCTACAACAGTCCTGTCTGTCTCAGTACCTCTGTAACAGTCCTGTCTGTCTCAGTACCTCTGCAACAGTCCTGTCTGTCTCAGTACCTCTGCAACAGTCCTGTCTGTCTCAGTACCTCTGCAACAGTCCTGTCTCAGTGCCTCTACAACAGTCCTGTCTCAGTACCTCTACAACAGTCCTGTCTGTCTCAGTATCTCTACAACAGTCCTATCTGTCTCAGTACCTCTACAACAGTCCTGTCTGTCTCAGTATCTCTACAACAGTCCTATCTGTCTCAGTACCTCTACAACAGTTCTGTCTGTCTCAGTACCTCTACAACAGTTATGTCTGTCTCAGTACCTCTACAACAGTCATGTCTGTCTCAGTACCTCTGCAACAGTCATGTCTGTCTCAGTACCTCTGCAACAGTCCTGCCTCTCTTAGTACCTTTGCAACAGTTATGTCTGTCTCAGTACCTCTGCATCAGTCCTGTCTGTCTCAGTACCTCTGCAACAGTCCTGTCTGTCTCAGTACCTCTGCAACAGTCCTGTCTGTCTCAGTACCTCTGCAACAGTCCTGTCTGTCTCAGTACCTCTACAACAGTCCTGTCTGTCTCAGTACCTCTGCAACAGTCCTGTCTGTCTCAGTACCTCTGCAACAGTCCTGTCTGTCTCAGTACCTCTGCAACAGTCCTGTCTGTCTCAGTACCTCTGCAACAGTCCTGTCTGTCTCAGTACCTCTGCAACAGTCCTGTCTCAGTACCTCTACAACAGTCCTGTCTCAGTACCTCTACAACAGTCCTGTCTGTCTCAGTACCTCTGCAACAGTCCTGTCTCAGTACCTCTACAACAGTCCTGTCTCAGTACCTCTACAACAGTCCTGTCTGTCTCAGTACCTCTGCAACAGTACCTCTGCAACAGTCATGTCTGTCTCAGTACCTCTGCAACAGTTATGTCTGTCTCAGTACCTCTGCATCAGTCCTGTCTGTCTCAGTACCTCTGCAACAGTCCTGTCTGTCTCAGTACCTCTGCAACAGTCCTGTCTGTCTCAGTACCTCTGCAACAGTCCTGTCTGTCTCAGTACCTCTGCAACAGTCCTGTCTGTCTCAGTACCTCTGCAACAGTCCTGTCTGTCTCAGTACCTCTGCCGATGAGCTTGTTCTGCACACAAATCGTGCAGGTGGCGAAGAACGCAGAGACGTCAGGAACCATTGTAAGCCACCAAAAGTATTATTACACAAAGGCCAGTGTCCGGTGGGAGCCCGGGCGGTAGGCAATCCTGGAGGAGTGAGCCCACTCCAGGACGGAGGAGCAGACATCGTCAGAACAAACATCCGATTATCTGGGGCCCTCCGGTGTTCGGCTGGGAATGCTGCGCTTCCCGGATCTGCTTCCAAACTGAGTGCCTTCGCCAAGCAAGAGGTGTGAATGATGGTCTCGACGTCCGGGGGTGTAGCCGCGGGGTCTGTCCACACAATTAACTTCTTGATGCTACCAATCCCTGTAGCGGGATAATTTCCGTCTGCAACCACTGAATAGCATAGCGCAACAGTCAAATAATATTACTAGAAAACATTCATATTCATGAAATCACAAGTGCAATATTTTGAAACACAGCTTGCTTAGCCTTTTGTTAATCACCCTGTTGTCTCAGATTTTGAAATTATGCTTTACAGCGAAAGAAATCCAAGCGTTTGTGTAAGTTTATCGATAGCTTAGCATAGCATTATGTACACTTAGCATCACAAAGCTTGGTCACGAAAATCAGAATAGCAATCAAATTAACCGTTTACCTTTGATGATCTACGGATGTTTTCACTCACAAGACTCCCAGTTACACAGCAAATGTTCCTTTTGTTCCATAAAGATAATTTTTATACCCAAAATACCGACGTTTGTTTGTCGCGTTATGTTCAGAAATCAACAGGAAAGAGCAGTCGCGACAACGCAGACGGAAATTCCAAATAGTCTTCATAATGTCCACAGAAACATGTCAAAGTTTTTTATAATCATTTGATAATATATCAACCGAGTGTGTAGCTTTTTCCATAACAGCGGGAGGAACAATGGCCGGTTTACTCAATTGCGCAACTCACTCTGAGTGCCCCCACCTCTCCACTTACTCAATGTGATCCTTCACTCTCATTTTTCAAAATAAAAGCCTGAAACTATGTCTAAAGACTGTTGACACCTTAGGGAAGCCACAGAAAAAGGAATATTTTTCCAAACATAAAAATAGTGCCCCCTAGCTTCAGGAGGTTAACGGATGTGCCACCCCCTCCAGCCAGTGCCTCCACTCCTCCAATACCATCTTCACTGAGAGAAGCTCACCATTCCCCACATCGTAATTCATCTCCGTGGCGTTGAGGTGATGAGAGAAGAAGGTGCAAGGATGTAACTTGAGTTCCAGGGCTGTGTTTTTGGGCAGAGCGGGAGAAGACGAGGATGTCGTTGAGGTGGACAAAGACGAACCAGTTTAACATTTCATTGAGAACATCATTAACCAGGGCCTGGAACACAGCTGGAGCATCAACACTACTGGTCGTGTTGAAGGCTGTCTTCCACTCGTCCCCTTCCCGTATCTGCACTAGGTGGTAGGCGTTCCATAGATCCAGCTTGGAGAACACGGCGGCCCCTTGGAGAGGCTAGAAGGCCGAGGAGATGAGTGGTAGCGGGTGGAGGTCATTCGCCGTGATGTCGTTGAGACCCTGTGAGTTGATGCACGGGCGCAGGGTTTTGTCCTTCTACTCCACAAAGAAGAACCCTGCGCCGGCGGGGGACGCAGTGGGACGGATGAACCCGGCAGCTAAGGAGTCCTCAATATAGGTCTCCATAGCCTTGGTCTCTTGACCATACAGTGAGTACAGTCATCCCCGTGTCAGAGTGGTGCCTGGGAGAAGGTCCCACAGTCATGGGGTCGGTGCCGCAGAAGCAAAGTGGCCCGGTCTTAATGAACACCCCCAGTAGGTGCTGGTACTCTGCAGGAAATGCGGAGAGGTCCGGGGCAACTTTTGTGGCCCCAGGAAGACATCCCGGTGAAGGGAGCGCTGACTTCAGGCAATGAGCAGAATGGGCTCCAGCTCATGCTGGCACCAGCAAACCAGTCAATGAGGGGATTGTGTTGCTGTGCGTTTTGTTGCCAACCTTACTTTGCTACCTGACAACTTTACGGTTTTTACTTTTTAATTACCGTTTATTTTTTGTTTTTCCCTCATTCAACTTTTTTTCATTCAACTTTTTCACTCCGGACGCTTTATCTGGACATGGTTCGTAAGGACCTCCAACAGCCGAAGCTAAGTAGTAACATTAACATGATGCCTTCTAATTGCAGTCACTGTACTCATAATATACAGGAGAACGATCACCTTACGGCGAGGATGGAATCAGACGCAATCGTTAGGCAAGGGTAATTTCAGTGTAGGAAAGGATGAAACAGCGTCTGTGCCACCAGTAAGTACAGATATTAATGTCAGAATAAATCCCCCTGCACGGTCCCCGCAGCCGGACAACTTTCTCATGGCTTCTAGAGGGATATGCTGTAGGAATGCTCAACAGGTGTCGTTCATTCAGCCGACAAACTTTCAACCGGTTTTCCCCATTTAAGCAGCGAGTCGTAGTCTGAGGCCGAGCCTTCTCTTGTCTCTACTCCTCTCGTTACGGGGTCTGAGACGCCGAAGCTTCCCACCATTAGCTCTGACAAATTGAAAACCCTAGTCATTGACGACTCCATTACCCGCAGTATTAGACTTAAAACAAATCATCCAGCGATCATACACTGTTTACCAGGGGGCAGGGCTACCGACATTAAGGCTAATCTGAAGATGTTGCTGGCTAAAGCTAAAACTGGCGAGTGTAGAGAGTATAGAGATATTGTTATCCACGCCGTCACCAACAATGTTAGAATGAAACAGTCAGAGGTCACCAAGCACAACATAGCTTCAGCGTGTAAATCAGCTAGAAAAATGTGTCGGCATCGAGTAATTGTCTCTGGCCCCTTCCCAGTTAGGGGGAGTGATGAGCTTTACAGCAGTCTCACAACTCAATTGCTGGTTGAAAACTGTTTTCTGCCCCTCACAAAATATAGAATTTGTAGATAATTGGCCCTCTTTCTGGGACTCACCCACAAACAGGACCAAGCCTGACCTGCTGAGGAGTGACGGACTCCATCCTAGGAGGGGTGCCCTTTTCTACGAATATAGACAGGGCTCTAACTCCTCTAGCTCCTCAATGAAATAGGGGGCAGGCCAGGCAGCAGGCTGTTAGCCAGCCAGCCAGCTTAGTGGAGTCTGCCACTAGCACAGTCAGTGTAGTCAGCTCAGCTATCCCCATTGAGACCGTGTCTGTGCCTCGACTTGGTTGGGCAAAACTAAACATGGCGCTGTTCGCCTTAGCAATCTCACTAGGATAAACACCTCCTCCATTCCTCCATTCCTGCCATTATTGAAAGAGATTGTGATCATAATCTTGATGTGATTGGCCTGACTGAAACATGGCTTAAGCCTGATGAATTTACTGTGTTAAATGAGGCCTCACCTCCTGGTTACACTAGTTATCATATCCCCCGTGCATCCCGCAATGTCGGAGGTGTTGCTAACATTTACGATAGCAAATTTCAATTTACAACAAAAACAATGACGTTTTCGTCTTTTGAGCTACTAGTCATGAAATCTACGCAATCACTTTTTGTAGCCTCTGTTTACAGGCCTCCTGGGCCATATACAGCGTTCCTCACTGAGTTCCATGAATTCCTATCGGACCTTGTAGTCATAGCAGAAAATATTCTAATTGTTGGTGATTTTAATATTCACATGGAAAAGTCCACAGACCCACTCCAAAAGGCTTTCCATCATCGACTCAGTGGGTTTTGTCCAACATGTCTCTGGACCTACTCATTGTCACAGTCATACTCTGGACCTAGTTTTGTCCCATGGAATAAATGCTGTGGATCTTAATGTTTTTCCTCATAATCCTGGACTATCGGACTACCATTTTATTATGTTTGCAATAGCAACAAATAATCTGCTCAGACCCCAACCAAGGAGCATCAAAAGTCGTGTCATAAACTCTCAGACAACACAAAGATTGCTTGATGCCCTTCCAGACTCCCTCTGCCTACCCAAGGACGTCAGAGGACAAAAATCAGTTAACCACCTAACTGAGGAACTCAATTTAACCTTGCGCAATACCCTAGATGCAGTTGCACTCCTAAAAACATTTGTCATAAGAAACTAGCTCCCTGGTATACAGAAAATACCCGAGCTCTGAAGCAAGCTTCCAGAAAATTTGAACAGAAATGGCGCCACATCAAACTGGAAGTCTTCCGACTAGCTTGGAAAGACAGCATCGTGCAGTATCGAAGAGCCCTCACTGTTGCTCAATGTATTTTTGCTACCGTCACAAAGCAGCGTTCTCCAAGAGAGTGAGGATGGCTTTCACTTCAGCAGTGATAAATTCATGAACTTCTTTGAGGAAAAGATCATGATTAATAGAAAGCAAATTACGGACTCCTCTTTAACTCTACGTATTCCTCCAAAGCTCAGTTGTCCTGAGTCTGCACAACTCTGCCAGGACCTAGGATCAAGAGAGACACTTAAGTGTTTTAGTACTATATCTCTTGACACAATGATGAAAATTATCATGGCCTCTAAACCTTCAAGCTGCATACTGGACCCTATTCCAACTAAACTATTGAAAGAGCTGCTTTCTGTGCTTGGCCTTCCTATGTTGAACATAATAAACGGCTCTCTATCCACCGGATGTGTACCAAACTCACTAAAAGTGGCAGTAATAGAGCCTCTCTTGAAAAAAAAAAAAAACCTTGACCCAGAAAATATAAAAAACTATCGGCCTATATCGAATCTTCCATTCCTCTCATTAATGTTAGAAAAGGCTGTTGCGCAGCAACTCACTGCCTTCCTGAAGACAAACAATGTATATGAAATGCTTCAGTCTGGTTTTAGACCCCATCATAGCACTGAGACTGCACTGGAGGTGGCAAATTACCTTTTAATGGCATCAGACCGAGGCTCTGCATCTGCTCTGCATCTGTCGTCGTGCTCCTAGACCTTAGTGCTGCTTTTGATACCATCGATCACCACATTCTTTTGGAGAGATTGAAAACGCAGATTGGTCTACACGGACAAGTTCTGGCCTGGTTTAGATCTTATCTGTCGGAAAGATATCAGTTTGTCTCTGTGAATGGTTTGTCCTCTGACAAATCAACTGTACATTTCGGTGTTCATCAAGGTTCCGTTTTAGGACCACTATTGTTTTCACTATATATTTTAACTCTTGGGGATGTCATTCGAAAACATAATGTTAACTTTCACTGCTATGCGGATGACACACAGCTGTACATTTCAATGAAACATGGTGAAGCCCCAAAATTGCCCTCGCTAGAAGCCTATGTTTCAGACATAAGGAAGTGGATGGCTGCAAACGTTCTACTTTTAAACTTGGACAAAACAGAGATGCTTGTTCTAGTTCCCAAGAAACAAAGAGAACTTCTGTTGAATCTGACAATTAAACTTGATGGTTGTGCAGTCGTCTCAAATAAAACTGTGAAGGACCTCGGCGTTACTCTGGACCCTGATCTCTCTTTTGACGAACATATCAAGACTGTTTCAAGGACAGCTTTTTTCCATCTATGTAACATTGCAAAAATCAGAAACTTTCTGTCCAAAAATTATGCAGAAAAATTCATCCATGCTTTTGTTACTTCTAGGTTAGACTACTGCAATGCTCTACTTTTCGGCTACCCGGATAAAGCACTAAATAAACTTCAGTTAGTGCTAAATACGGCTGCTAGAATCCTGACTAGAACCAAAATATTTGATCATATTTCTCCAGTGCTAGCCTCCCTACCCTACACTGGCTTCCTGTTAAGGCAAAGGCTGATTTCAAGGTTTTACTGCTAACCTATAAAGCATTACATGGGCTTGCTCCTACCTATCTTTCCAATTTGGTCCTGCCGTACATACCTACACGTACACTACGGTCACAAGACGCAGGCCTCCAAATTGTCCCTATAATTTCTAAGCAAACAGCTGGAGGCAGGGCTTTCTCCTATAGAGCTCCATTTTTATGGAATGGTCTGCCTACCCATGTGAGAGACGCAAACTTGGTCTCAACCTTTATGTCTTTACTGAAGACTCATCTCTTCAGTGAGTCATATGATTGAGTGTAGTCTGGCCCAGGAGTGTGAAGGTGAACGGAAAGGCTCTGGAGCAACTTGCCGACTCTGCCTGGCCGGATACCCTCTCTCCACTGGGATTCTCTGCCTCTAACCCTATTACAGGGGCTGAGTCACTGGCTTACTGGTGCTCTTTCATGCCGTCCCTAGGAGGGGTGCGTCACTTGAGTGGGTTGAGTCAATGACGTGATCTTCCTGTCTGGGTTGGCGTCCCTCCCCTTGGGTTGTGCCGTGGCTGAGATCTTTGTGGGCTATTCTCGGCCTTGCCTCAGGATGGTAAGTTGGTGGTTGAAGATATCCCTCTAGTGGTGTGGGGGCTGTGCTTTGGAAAACTGTGTGGGGTTATATCCTTCCTGTTTGGCCCTGTCCGGGGGTATCATCGGATGGGGCCACAGTGTCTCCTGACCCCTACTGTCTCAACCTCCAATATTTATGCTGCAGTAGTTTGTGTCGGGGGGCTAGGGTCAGTTTGTTATATCTGGAGTACTTCTCCTGTCTTATCCAGTGTCCTGTGTGAATTTAAGTATGCTCTCTCTAATTCTGTCTTTCTTTCTCTCTCTTTTTCTTTCTCTCTTGGAGGACCTGAGCCCTAAGACCATGCCTCAGGACTACCTGGCATGATGACTCCTTACCTGGCCGTGCTGCTGCTCCAGTTTAAACTGTCTGTGGCTATGGAACCCTGACCTGTTTACAGGACGTGCTACCTGTCCCAGACCTGCTGTTTTCAACTCTCTAGAGACAGCAGGAGCGGTAGAGATACTCGTAATGATCGCCTATTAAAAGCCAACTGACAGTTACTCCTGAAGTGCTGACTGGCTGCACCCTCAACAACTACTGTGATTATTATTATTATTTGACCATGCTGGTCATTTATGAACATTTGAACATCTTGCCATGTTCTGTTATAATCTCCACCCGGCACAGCCAGAAGAGGACTGGCCAACCCTCATAGGCTGGTTCCTCTCTAGGTTTCTTCCTAGGGTTTGGCCTTTCTAGGGAGTTTTTCCTAGCCACCGTGCTTCTACACCTGCATTGCTTGCTGTTTGGGGTTTTAGGCTGGGTTTCTGTACAGCACTTTGAGATATCAGCTGATGTAAGAAGGGCTATATAAATACATTTGATTTTTGAAATTTTATTTGATTGTGTCGATGGAGCCAATATATTACCACAGGAACCTGAGGAGACTTAATTAGCAGGAATTGGATTGTATCGTTGTGGTTCCCGTAGGTTGATGAGTATTATGAGTGACCCGGCCTATAGAGTGCCCACCAAGGGCTCTAACATCCATGGGAATGGAGAGGGGTTGAGTGGGGATGTTCAGCTCAGACACCAGGGTAGCGTCCATAAAACTCTCATCGGCCCCAGAGTCGATGAGTATCTGGAGAGATTTTGACTGGTTCCCCCACAGCATGAAAAGGGTTGTGAGTAAGTTCTCTGACTCTTCGTATGTATGTATCGCCGTTCGGCTGGCCCTGCCTAGTTGCATCAGCTCGGGAAGAAGAGATGAATCGGCAGACTTTGGATACTCTCGGTAGGAACTCGGTAACGGAACCGTCGGGAACTTTCCTGGGAGGCGAAACAGATGGGTGTGTCAGGTGAACTGTTTAGTCCACCCGTTTTAGTGAATCAAAAGTATTTGGCTATGTGTATTAAAGTAATCAAACATTTAGTATTTGATCTTTGAATCTACAAACCGGTTGGATACATTTGCTGTTTGTTTTGGTTTCAGTTTATTTTGTGCCCAACAGAAATGAATGGTAAATAATGTATTGTCTCATTTTGGAGTCACTTCTATTGTAAATAAGAATAGATTATGTTTCTGAACACTTCTACATTAATGTAGATGCTACCATGGTTACAGATAGTCCTGAATAATGATGAGTGAGAAAATTACAGAGACATAAATATCATAACCTCCAAAGAAATGCAAATGCCATGGTGATTGGTTAGCATGTCTTGGTATATTAAATGGTATATTAAATGCTAACACCTCCCTGTTATTGTAATGGTGAGAGGTTAGCATGTCTTGGGGGGTATGATATAAAATGCTAACCCCACCCCTGTTATTGTAATGGTGAGAGGTTAGCATGTCTTGGGGGTATGATATAAAATGCTAACCCCTCCCTGTTATTGTAATGGTGAGAGGTTAGCATGTCTTGGGGGGTATGATATATAATGCTAACCCCTCCCCTGTTATTGTAATGGTGAGAGGTTAGCATGTCTTGGGGGGTATGATATAAAATGCTAACCCCACCCCTGTTATTGTAATGGTGAGAGGTTAGCATGTCTTGGGGGTATGATATAAAATGCTAACACCTCCCTGTTATTGTAATGGTGAGAGGTTAGCATGTCTTGGTATATTAAATGGTATATTAAATGCTAAACTCTCCCTGTTATTGTAATGGTGAGAGGTTAGCATGTCTTGGGGGGTATGATATAAAATGCTAACACCTCCCTGTTATTGTAATGGTGAGAGGTTAGCATGTCTTGGGGGTATGATATAAAATACTAACCCCTCCATGTTATTGTAATGGTGAGAGGTTAGCATGCTATGATATTGGTGCCTCTAACTTTTTTAAAACTTTCTCACTCATCATTATTCACGTTTCACTTTAACCTCATTCAAAGTACAGAGTCAAAACAACAACTAATGTGTCACTGTCCCAAAACTTTTGGATCACACTTTTTCCTAAATGTCTGGTTTGTCTGTTTCAAGTGACTTGCGTTTTGTCTTTTCATTCCAGGCTGAATGTGGGTGTGGCAGTGAAACTGTCCAGACTGGTTATGAGGATAGAGAGAGGTGCTACTTCACTGACTGTCCCAGAACTCTCCTTGGTCCTAAAGAGCAGCCAGACACCAGAGAGAGTGTTATCCAGGGCTCTGAGTAATGTGGTGTCCCTTCTGAGACTCTGGAAGGTTCAGTGTCTGGACCTGACTGACCTCTGGATCCAGGGTCACTCTCTCATTGCACTGCTGTGTCACCAGGGACCTCTCTCTCTTAGGTCAGTCTGAAGTTGATATTTTTTAAAAAGTAGAAATAGTAACTTCATTCATGTGTTTTTCTTCATATTTCTGACAGCCTGTATGTTCCAACCTCCTAGACTAAACTCAGAAACTTTGCAGCAGCTGACTGTAGTTGTGTATGAAGCTCAGGACAAGGAGTTGACTCAGTGGTTCCTAGAGAAGGTTGGTGGAGACCTGACCTCCTGCAGGATGGACTGGGAAGTGCTTCTCTCTCTGCTGCAGCATTCAACCCACAACATCACTGTGGACCTCAGGAAGAACAGGCTTCTAGAGAAGAACATCTCAGATCTTCTCCCCTTTCTGGGAAGGGTTACTCTCAAGAGGTGGTTGAACTTCTTTCTCTGTTCAGACTTTCTAGAAATAATAAAATAACTTTCTATCCAGTGACATGTTGTTCTGAGTTTTCCTCTGTAATATCATTAGGGTTTTATTCAAGAGGTGGGAGATCTTGATTCAATATTTATAGTCTTTAATTATTAATGTTCTATCCAGTCAGTTGTTACTATGTGAGTTATCCTTTATAAAACCTTGACATAACCACAACAATCCTTTCTCCATGTTTGTTCAGGTCCAGTTCCAGCTTTGTAAAGTCCACCATCAGACAGATCTATGACAGAGCCAGTGAATGTGTGTCCAGTTTGTTGAGTTCTTCAGACCATTGGATCAACCTGAACAGCAGAGAGCTGGACAGAGTGGACTGTACCGCTCTGTGTTTTACCCTGCAGCACAGCCACCAAGTCAAAGTCAACCTGCTGTGGACCTCCATACCACCGGGGGAGATAGAGAGCATCCTGCCTCTTCTGGACAGAGTCTCCCAACTCAGGTTTAGTTGGCACTCTTTGACCCTGCTAGAATGGATATAACTATGAGGCTTTCCACTTCCTGATTGATTTAACCTCTAATTTCACCTCTAAACCTAACCTTAGTGTAATGTACTAACCTTAAAACCTCTTAGGGATCCCCTACGGCTAGAATCCCGTTAACGGGATCGATTTGACAACATCCTGTAAATTGCGGAGTGCGAAATTCAAAAAACACTAACTTCATAATTTTAAACCTTCATGACATGTGTCTTACATCATTTAAAATATACACTTCTTGTTAATCCAGCCGCTGTGTCAGATTTCAAATAGGCTTTACAGCGAAAATTCTGACGACACACAAAAGCAATACATTCATTTTCAATCCAAGCAGAGCCATCACGAAAGTCAGAAATAGCGATAAAATGTATCACTTACCTTTGAAGATCTTCAGCTGGTTGCAATCATACGATTCCCAGAAACATCACAAATGGTCCTTTTGTTCGATAAAGTCCTTCTTTAATCCAAAAGATGTCTGTTTAGCTGGCGCGCTTAACTCAGTAATCAACCGGTTTCTCTCATTGAAAAATGCAGACAAAGAAGTTCTAAAAGCTACCAGCAAACTTCGTTGAAACAAGTCAAACAACGTGTCTATATCACCCTTAGGTCTTAGGTTGTCTAAAATGTAAATAAATTATCATATTTCATACGGAAAGGTGTAGCGGATGCTCTAACTGGTGGCAGTGAAGTCAGTTAGCAGCAATTAGCAGTTTAATATAAATCAAAATATGGGCACAAAAACCCGACGTGCACCAGAATGAACGTGCAACAAGCACTACATAAAGCAATCACACACAATGACATAAAACAGAGGAATAAATACAGTGTGATTGGGAATGTAAACCAGGTGTGCAGGGAAAAAGACAAAACAAATGGATAATAAAAAAATGGAGCGGCGAAAGCCGATGACGTTGACGCCGAACGCTGCCTGAACAAGGAGAGGAGTTGACTTTGGTGGCCCTTGACGCGTGACTCCAGCGGCACGCTCACACCGGCCTCGGGGATAACCCGGAGGGCGAGGCGCAGGGAGATCCGGCCGATGACGATGGATCTCCCGTAGAAGTTCAGGGTCCAACACATCTGCCACCAGCACCCAGCACCTCTCCTCTGGACCCCTCCCACTCCACGAGGTACTAAAGGCCCCTCACCCGACGCCTCGAATCCAGGATAGAACGGACAGAGTACGCCGGAGCCCCATGGATGTCCAGATGGGGTGGAGGAACCTCCCACACCTCAAACTCCTGGAGCGGGCCAGCCACCACCGGCCTGAGGAGAGACACATGGAACGAGGGGTTAATACGGTAATCGGGGGGAAGATGTAACCTATAACAAACCACGTTCACACTACTAAGGACTTTAAATGGCCCCACAAACCGCGGACCCAGCTTCCGGCAGGGCAGGCGGAGGGGCAGATTTCGGGTCAAGAGCCAGACCCGGTCCCACGGTGTGAACACCGGGGCCTCACTGCGGTGACGTGACCATGGGCGGCCTCCCCTGTCTCCTCTGCTCGTCTGAACCAATCGTCCACCTCGGGAGCCTCGGTCTGACTCTGATGCCACGGTGCCAGAACCGGCTGGTACCCCAATACACATTGAAAGGGGGAGAGGTTAGTGGAGGAGTGGCGGAGCGAGTTCTGCGCCATCTCTGCCCAGGGCACAAACGCCACCCACTCCCCCTGACCGGTCCTGTCAATAGGACCGCATGAACCTGCCCACATCCTGGTTCACTCTTTCCACCTGCCCATTACTCTCGGGGTGAAAACCTGAGGTGAGACTAATCGAGACCCCCAGACGTTCCATGAACGCCCTCCAGACTCTCGAAGTGAACTGGGGACCTCGATCAGACGTTATATCCTCAGGCACCCGTAGTGCCGGAAGACGTTTGTAAACAGGGCCTCCACAGTCTGTAGAGCCGTAGGTATCCCGGGCAGAGGGAGGAGATGACAGGACTTAGAGAAACGATCCACAACGACCAGGATCATGGTGGTTCCCTGTGAGGGAGGAAGATCCGTCAAAAAATCCACAGATGTGACCAAGGCTGTTGTGGAATGGGTAAGGGATGTAGCTTACCTCTGGGCAGGTGTCTAGGAGCCTTACACTGCCGAGCAGCAGGAAACAAAAACCCTCACATCCTTTGCCAAGGTGGGCCACCAGTACTTCCCAGTTAGACAGCGCACCATCCGACCGATCCCCGGATGACCAGAGATGGGTGACTTGTGGGCCCAGATCAACTGGTCCCGGACAGCAGACGGAACGTACAGACGCCCGACGGGACACTGGGGGGGAGCGGGCTCTGTACGCAATGCCTGCTCAATGTCCACGTCCAGCTCCCAGATGACCGGCACAACCAAGCAGGAAGCCTGGAGTATGGGAGTCTGATTTATGGACCGCTCCTCTGCGTCATACAGTCGGGACAGTGCGTCTGCCTTAACATTCTGGGAACCTGGTCTGTAGGACAGGGTAAAGAACATGGCCCACCTTGCCTGATGAGGATTCAGTCTCCTCGCTGCCCGGATGTACTCCAGGTTGCGGTGGTCAGTCCAGATGAGGAAAGGGTGTTTAGCCCCCTCAAGCCAATGTCTCCATGCCTTCAAAGCTTTAACTACAGCACACAACTCCGGGTCCCCCACATCATAGTTTCGCTCCGCCGGGCTGAGCTTCTTCGAGAAGAAAGCACAGGGGCGGAGCTTCGATGGCATGCCCGAATGCTGAGAGAGCACTCCTCCTATCCCAGGCTCAGACGCGTTGATCTCCACTATGAATGAACTCCAAAGAGGGATCCGGATGGGCCAGCATGGAAGCCGAGGTAAACAGAGCCCGTAGTTGCCCAAAAGCTCTGTCCGCCTCAACCGAACACTGCAGCCGTACATGACCCCCCTTTGGTAGTGAGGTAATGGGAGCAGCCACCTGGCCAAAATCCTGGATAAATCTCCAGTAGTAATTGGCAAACACTAAACATCGGTGCACCTCCTTTACCGTGTTGGGAGTCGGCTAATTACGCACGGTTGAAATGCGGTCCCTTAGGAAGTAGACTGCTTGCTGAAAGAACAGGCATTTCTCAGCCTTGACGGACAGGTCATGCTCCAATGGTCGTCCAAGTACCCTGCACACCAAGGACACATGCTCGGCACGTGTAGCGGAGTATATTAGAATGTCATCGATATACACCACTACACCCTGCCTGTGCAGGTCCCTGTCTCGTCTACAAAGGATTTGAAGACTGATGGAGCAGTCATCAACCCATACGGCATGACGAGGTACCCATAATGCCCTGAGGTGGTACTAAATGCCGTCTTCCACTCGTCTCCCTCCTGGATACGCACCAGGTTGTACACGCTCCTGAGATCCAGTTTAGTGAAAAAGTGCGCCCCGTGCATTGACTCAATCGCCATGGTAACTGTAACTGTATCTCACAGTGATTTTGAGACCTCGATAATCAATGCACGGACGCAGACCTCCATCCATAAACTGGAGGAGAAGGGTGAAGTGGGGGACCAAATATACCAGACGCAGGGATTCAGATACATACATATTTTTACAATTACAGGTTGTAACAGATCTGACAAACTTTCTAATCTCGAAAGAATATGTACAGTGGAGAGAACAAGTAGTTGATACACTGCCGATTTTATAGATTTTCCTACTTACAAAGCATGTAGAGGTCTGTAATCTTTATCATAAGTACACTTCAACTGTGAGAGACGGAATCTAAAACAAAAATCCAGAAAATCACATTGTATGATTTTTAAGTAATTAATTTGCATTTTATTGCATGACATAAGTAATTGATCACCAACCAGTAAGAATTCCGGCTCTCACAGGCCTGTAAGTTTTTCTTTAATAAGAAGCCCTTCTGTTCTCCACTCATTTCCTGTATTAACTGATTAGTGAAAGCTATATCAATTGGTGGACGGACATAGGAGATTTCTAAAGCTTTACAAAATAAAAGCCTGTGATTTAATGTTAATTTTTTCTGGTCGGATTTTCTTCAGATTTTCGCCTGCCATATCAGTTCTGATATACCCACAGACATTATTTTAACAGTTTTGGAAACTGTAGAGTGTTTTCTATCCAAATCCACCAATTGTATGCATATCCTAGCTTCTGAGTCTGAGAAACAGGAATCTTACTTTGGGCACGCCAGCTCTCCAAACTTCCGTATACTGCCCCCTAGCCCGAAGAGGTTTACCTCAGCTAGGGGTGGAATTGAAGGCATTCGCCTGGGAGTTGACCAGACTAACAGAGTTGTATTGTCTTTGTATTGTCTTATTTACACATCAGTGCTTTAATGTGTGGTGTTGTGTAAATAAGTCTCTCTCTCTCTCTGTAGTGTTGACAGGAGGTTACTGCTGAGTTTCCTCCAGTGCTGTGCTGCCTCTCAGTTCCAGCAGGGGGGACCATCATCACTACCAACAGCAGTATGGCTGCTCAGGTCTCTGCACTTCAGGCTGGACTTCTCCTGCTCCTCCTCTGTGGACCTGTCAGTTCAGGACCAGGAGAAGGCTCTGTGTCTGACCACTGACCACTGCAGGGCCATCCACTCTGTTCTGAAGCAGAACCAACACGGCACTCAGCTGGCTCTCTCTTACCTCACTCTCCCTCTCTCTCTCTCTTTTACCTCTCTCTCTCTCTCTCTCTCTCTCTCTCTCTCTCTCTCTCTCTCTCTCTCTCTCTCTCTCTCTCTCTCTCTCTCTCTCTCTCTCTCTCTCTCTCTCTCTCTCTCTCTCTCTCTCTCTCTCTCTCTCTCTCTCTCTCTCTCTCTCTCTCTCTCTCTCTCTCTCTCTCTCTCTCTCTCTCTCTCTCTCTCTCTCTCTCTCTCTCTCTCTCTCTCTCTCTCTCTCTCTCTCTCTCTCTCTCTCTCTCTCTCTCTCTCTCTGTGTCTATCACTACATGATAAATGTCCGATCTCTCTCTCTCTCTCTCTGTTGTAGCCTGAGCCACAATGACATCACTGATGCTCTGACTGACAGAATACTCCAACTGGTCTCTACCAACACTTCAATACACACCATACGGTAAGGGTGTGTGTGACAGTGAGCAGAGCATGTCTGTGTGAGATCATATGGGTGTGTATGTTGCTGGGGGCAACTATTAGAGGATAATAATAACATTAAAATAATAATGTTTTTTTTTGTCTCTACAGACTCTTCAACAACAGAATCAGGAACAGAACCGCTTTCCTGACAGACGAGAGGTTTGAGATCTGATTAAACATCAGGTCTTCGCCCAGGAAGAGGAAGAGATGGCTGTTAGGTCTTGGTCCAGGAAGAGGAAGAGATGGCTGTTAGGTCTTGGTCCAGGAAGAGGAACAGATGGCTGTCAGGTCTTGGTCCAGGAAGAGGAAGATATGGCTGTTAGGTATTGGTCCAGGAAGAGGAAGAGATGGCTATTAGGTATTGGTCCAGGAAGAGGAAGAGATGGCTGTTAGGTCTTAGTCCAAATCAAAATAAAATGTTATTGGTCACATACACATGGTTACCAGATGTTATTGGTTACATACACATGGTTAGCAGATGTTATTGGTCACATACACATGGTTAGCAGATGTTATTGGTCTCACATACACATGGTTAGCAGATGTTATTGTGAGTGTAGCGAAATGCTTATGCTTCTAGATCTGACAGTGCATCAGTATCTAACAGGTAATATCTAACAATTCCACAACAAAACCTAATATCTAACAAATTCCACAACAAAACCTAATACACACAGTCTTATAAACGAATGGGATAAGAATATATAAGTAAGTATACAATATATGGATGAGCAGTGACAGAGCGGCTAAGATGCAATAGATAGTAAAGAATATATAGTAATATATTATTTTAAATAGATAGTGAAAGATACAGTATATGAGATGAGTAATGTGAGATTTGTAAACATTCTTAAAGTGGCATTATTAAAGTGACTTCTGTTCCATTTATTAAAGAGGCCAATGATATCAAGTCTGGAGGTAGGCAGCAGCCTCTCTGTGCTAGTGGTGGCTGTTTAACAATCTGATGGCCCTGACACAGGAGCTGTTTTTCTCTCTGTCGCAGCTTTGATGCACCTGTACTGACCTCGCCTTCTTGATGATAGCAGGGTGAACAGGGAGTGGCTCTGGTGGTTATTGTCCTTGATGATCCTTTTTGCCTTCTTGTGACATCGGGTGGTGTAGGTGTCCTGGAGGGCAGGAAGTTGCCCCGGGTGATGCGTTGTGCAGACCGCACCACCCTGCGGTTGCAGGCGGTGCAGTTGCTGTACCAGACGGTGATACAGCCTGACAGGATGCTCTCAATTGTGCACCTGTAAAAGTTAGTGAGGGTTTTCGGTGACAAGATAATTTTTTTCAGCCTCCTGAGGTTGAAACATACAGTGGGAGATATTAAAAAGTGATTCAAGTAATGCAGTAAAATGGTTCAGAATGTTTTAATGTTGGTTGCTTTAAGGTACGATGCTTGTAGACTGTGTTGGTTAGGTTTAACTTGTTGGTACTACCCATCCTGGGTCCGGGAGCATTGTCATCAATTGACACGAATTAGCATAATGCAACGCACATAAATATTACTAGAAAACGTTGGTTATAATCCTCAAGGTGTTTTTCAAATATCTATTTGATAATATATCAACCGGGACTGGTGGCTTCTTAGTAGGAAAGAGAGAAACAATGGCCGCATTTGTCCTTTACGCACAAAACACTCTGCGAGACTTCAGCTGACGAATGATGCAATGTTGACGTTCAGGCTCATTTTTCTAAATAAAAGCCTGAAACAATTAGGGAAGCCATAGAAAAAGGAATCTGGTTGATACCTCATTCACTGCTCAATAGAACGCAGAGCTTCTAAATAAGAGTCCCTGCCGGATTGGATTTTTCTCCGGCTTTCGCCTGCAATATCAGTTCTGTTATACTCACAGACAATATTTTTACAGTTTTGGAAACTTTAGAGTGTTTTCTATCCTAATCTGCCAATTATATGCATATTCTAGCATCTTGTCCTGACAAAATAGCCCGTTTACTTCGGGAACGTTATTTTTCCAAAAATTAAAATAGTGCCCCCTAGTTACAAGAGGTTAAAGGACAAGGCCTTAGGGTCTGTAGGATGTTGGTAATGACATGTTATAATGATGAAATGGTCTAATGTTAAAATGTTAAAAAATGTTGAATGTTTAGGAAGTAATGGGAAGAAAAGGTTAGAGTGGGATTATAATTGAGTAGGGAATGTTAATGTTTAGAAATAAATGTTTTAAAAGTTAATGGAGTGTACTCCATATTGATAATGGAGTGTACTAAGGGTGCTGGCTTGCTTTGGGAATCCCCCGGTCAGAGCAGCCAGGAGGAGGCATCGTGTCAAGAAGTCCTGCCTATGTGAGGAAATATGGGGGTTAGTGGGTGCTGAAAGAGCACCTTTTGAGTGATGGCCGCATTAGGTGTTAACCACTGAGCGTATCTTTCGAGGATGTTAGCCACAATGAGTTAACAGAAAGGAAGATGGAGGGTATAAATGAGGCATGATTTTGGAGAAGGGTACAACTCTCTATTAGCTAGAAGAACCTGCTGGAAGAAGATTCTTGCTGTATTATTATACTCATATCTTATTTATTTATTTATATTATATTTTTATTAATTATTATTTTATTATTTTTTTATTATTTATATTTACTACTGGGGGATATAGGCTGGTCTACTGGGGGATATAGGCTGGTCTACTAGGGGATAGAGGGGGATATAGGCTGGTCTACTGGGGGATATAGGCTGGTCTACTGGGGGATATAGGCTGGTCTACTAGGGGATAGAGGGGGATATAGGCTGGTCTACTGGGGGATATAGGCTAGTCTACTGGAGGATATAGGCTGGTCTACTAGGGGATATAGGGGGATATAGGCTGGTCTACTGGGGGATATAGGCTGGTCTACTGGGGGATATAGGCTAGTCTACTGGAGGATATAGGCTGGTCTACAAGGGGATATAGGGGGATATAGGCTGGTCTACTGGGGGATATAGGCTAGTCTACTGGAGGATATAGGCTGGTCTACAAGAGGATATAGGGGGATATAGGCTGGTCTACTTGGGGATATAGGCTAGTCTACTGGAGGATATAGGCTGGTCTACAAGGGGATATAGGCTGGTCTACAAGGGGATAAAGGAGAATATAGGCTGGTCTACTTAACTTTACCTCATTGATGTGTGTTAAAGTAGCTGGTAGAGTTTTTAGACGCCAACTGAGGGACTGAGGGGGGAGACAATAAACAGTGTATAAAGTTGTAGAAGGTACAGTGCCTTGCGAAAGTTTTCGGCCCCCTTGAACTTTGCGACCTTTTGCCACATTTCAGGCTTCAAACATAAAGATATAAAACTGTATTTTTTTGTGAAGAATCAACAACAAGTGGGACACAATCATGAAGTGGAACGACATTTATTGGATATTTCAAACTTTTTTAGCAAATCAAAAACTGAAAAATTGGGCGTGCAAAATTATTCAGCCCCTTTACTTTCAGTGCAGCAAACTCTCTCCAGAAGTTCAGTGAGGATCTCTGAATGATCCAATGTTGACCTAAATGACTAATGATGATAAATACAATCCACCTGTGTGTAATCAAGTCTCCGTATAAATGCACCTGCACTGTGATAGTCTCAGAGGTCCATTAAAAGCGCAGAGAGCATCATGAAGAACAAGGAACACACCAGGCAGGTCCGAGATACTGTTGTGAAGAAGTTTAAAGCCGGATTTGGATACAAAAAGATTTCCCAAGCTTTAAACATCCCAAGGAGCACTGTGCAAGCGATAATATTGAAATGGAAGGAGTATCAGACCACTGCAAATCTACCAAGACCTGGCCGTCCCTCTAAACTTTCAGCTCATACAAGGAGAAGACTGATCAGAGATGCAGCCAAGAAGCCCATGATCACTCTGGATGAACTGCAGAGATCTACAGCTGAGGTGGGAGACTCTGTCCATAGGACAACAATCAGTCGTATATTGCACAAATCTGGCCTTTATGGAAGAATGGCAAGAAGAAAGCCATTTCTTAAAGATATCCATAAAAAGTGTAGTTTAAAGTTTGCCACAAGCCACCTGGGAGACACACCAAACATGTGGAAGAAGGTGCTCTGGTCAGATGAAACCAAAATTGAACTTTTTGGCAACAATGCAAAACGTTATGTTTGGCGTAAAAGCAACACAGCTGAACACACCATCCCCACTGTCAAACATGGTGGTGGCAGCATCATGGTTTGGGCCTGCTTTTCTTCAGCAGGGACAGTGAAGATGGTTAAAATTGATGGGAAGATGGATGGAGCCAAATACAGGACCATTCTGGAAGAAAACCTGATGGAGTCTGCAAAAGACCTGAGACTGGGACAGAGATTTGTCTTCCAACAAGACAATGATCCAAAACATAAAGCAAAATCTACAATGGAATGGTTCAAAAATAAACATATCCAGGTGTTAGAATGGCCAAGTCAAAGTCCAGACCTGAATCCAATCGAGAATCTGTGGAAAGAACTGAAAACTGCTGTTCACAAATGCTCTCCATCCAACCTCACTGAGCTCGAGCTGTTTTGCGAGGAGGAATGGGAAAAAATGTCAGTCTCTCGATGTGCAAAACTGATAGAGACATACCCCAAGCGACTTACAGCTGTAATCGCAGCAAAAGGTGGCGCTACAAAGTATTAACTTAAGGGGGCTGAATAATTTTGCACGCCCAATTTTTCAGTTTTGATTTGTTAAAGTTTGAAATATCCAATAAATGTCGTTCCACTTCATGATTGTGTCCCACTTGTTGTTGATTCTTCACAAAAAAATACAGTTTTATATCTTTATGTTTGAAGCCTGAAATGTGGCAAAAGGTCGCAAAGTTCAAGGGGGCCGAATACTTTCGCAAGGCACTGTAAGAACCTGTTTTTCTATGTATTACTGTGCTTCTCATAAAGTTGTAAAATACAAAAAAATATTTTATTGTCACACCCCAAAAAAGGGTATAGTTAAGGGCGTTAAAGGTGTCTATCCATTTTATGTACAGTTGATGTTGCTTATTATTGATTGGTGATATTGATTTGTGATTGACTGATTGATCTGGGACTTTTTATGCCTGTTTCTGGGATTTTGAATAAACTTGCTTCATTGTTCTGAAACCCTGTGTAATCAGAGTCATGTCGTTTTACATTCAGTTTCTGAAATATACTTAAATAATTGAGGATTATTTGCAACTGGTTAGTTAGTCTAGAGGAGACCTGAGGAGACCTGAGTGGCTGGTATTGTTAGGTTCTCCCTAGGAGAGGTGGGTGTGGAGTCAGGCGCAGGAGAGATCGAATTGCAAGAAAGGGCGTTTATTTACAAGTCCAAAACAACAGGAACAGGACCACAACAGTAGCCACCAAAACAACAGGAACAGGACCACAACAGTAGCCACCAAAACAACAGGAACAGGACCACAACAGTAGCCACCAAAACAACAGGAACAGGACCACAACAGTAGCCACCAAAACAACAGGAACGCAGTCCAGAAAAAACACCTGTTCCACAGAACAAATCAAAACGCAACCCAAACAAATGACAGCTACACAAACAATCCCGCACGAAACCAAGAGGGTAGGGCGAGATTAAATACCCCACTAATAACCTAAACTAGACACAGGTGAACAACAAAACTAAACGAAAAAGAAAAGGGATCGGTGGCAGCTGGTAGCTAGTAGACCCGGCGACGACGACCGCCGAGCACCGCCTGTACAGGGAGAGGATCCACCTTCGGTGGAAGTCGTGACAGGTATAGATAAAATCAAATTGTATTGGTCACATACACATATTTAGCAGATGTTATTGCAGGTGTAGCGAAATGCATGATGGAGTCGTAAGAGGGGGGATTCTGGGCTAAACCAACCCAGTTTACAAGGGGCACCCCGTCATAACGTTCTGCAGCAGAAACTCTGGCCTGGATGATCCTGAAGAGGTGCTGGGTTTATAGAGTGAGGGCAAGGCAGCATAGGCATTAGGCTCTGAGGTATGTAAGGCCCTTACTGTTGATTCTGAGGCAGAGTCCCTATAGACTAGTTCAGTGGTAATGTCAGAGCGGCATATCTGTAGGGGTTAATGACAAGGAATTACTGGACTGCAATTGGGAAAGTAGGGTGGGGTTGAGTGGTTAAAACCTCTTAAAGCTTCCCCCCCTACTTCGTGCAATTTCCGCCTGAAGACTCAAAGACCCAAATCTAACAGCCTGTAGCTCAGGCACAGAACCAAGGATATGCATCTTCTTGGTACCATTTGAAAGAAAACACTCTAAAGTTTATGTACATGTGAATTTAATGTAGGAGAATATAACACAATAGATCTGGTTTAGATAAAACAATGAAAAAAAAAACATAATATTTTTATTTTTGTATCATCATCTTTAAAATGAACAAGATAAAACAAACATTCAGATAGGATGATGGGGACAATTTCAGTGAAAAATATAAGAGGGCAACAGTACTTGTGCAAAGTTTCAGAATGATAACTTGCAAAATGAGTTTGCTACATGACATATATCATGAAGTCACCCAGGTGTCCCACAGAAGTAGCCCAAATGTACCCAAGTGGCCAAATTGGGGAAGGTATACATTTAGAAACAAATAACTATATACAAAATACCAAAATGGTATTCTAACACACCCCCCCCCCCCAAAGAATTGAGAAAAAAAGGGAGAAAAAAATAAAATAAAATTATTGATAAAAAAATATATATATTTACATTTACAAAATAACATGGGTAACTATTTACACACTTTCAATATTTGGAAGACCCTCAGTCCTCTATCAAGTCAAATCAATTCATATAGCCCCAGCCTAAAACCCCAAACAGCAAGCAATGCAGGTGTAGAAGCACGGTGGCTACGAAAAACTCCCTAGAAAGTCCAAAACCTAGGAAGTAACCTAGAGAGGAACCAGGCTATGGGGGGTGGCCAGTCCTCTTCTGGCTGTGCCGGGTGGAGATCACAGTGGTTGTAGAGGGTGCAACAGGACAGCACCTCAAGAGTAAAAATGAACAGTTTAGGGTTCCATAGCCGCAGGCAGAACAGTTGAAACTGGAACAGCGGCAAGGCCAGGTCATGCCAGGAAGTCCTGACGCATGGTCCTAGGGCTCAGGTGCTCCGAGAGAGAGAAAGAGAGAATTAGAGAGAGCATACTTAAATTCACACAGGACACCGGATAAGACCACTCCACTACAGGCTACACCAAAGGCTCCACCACAGGCTCCACTACAGGCTCCACCACAGGCACCACCACAGGCTCCACTACAGGCACCACCACAAGGCACCACCACAGGCTCCACTACAGGCTCCACCACAGGCACCACCACAAGGCACCACCACAGGCACCACCAACACCCTCCCGCGAAGTTGTTGTCCTTCAAAAAGAAACCGCTGCAGCCACAGAAGAGGTGGTCAGACCAACAAAGAACCCTTGTACCCAATACCTCTGACACAGAAGGCTGCTGAGATGAAGATTCCCTCCAGTTCAGAGAAAGAAGAAGAGAAGGAGGTTGAATGGGAGTTCTCTCCCCATCTCCCCTCCACACCCCTCCAAATGTAGTGAAACGGCAGACTTCGTCACCCCCATGGACAAGGAGGAAAACCAGAAAAAAGCCTGAACACAAACAACATTCACAAACTATGTTAAAACGAGACTATAACCCTTTCCGAAACAAGACTGAAGACAGGCTCCCCCGGTGCTGTTCCTCAACCCACAGCCATGACCAGGGGCGACAGGAGATGCCCCCTACAATGACTGGAGACCAGAGGTGTGGATCCAGAAAACCTGGCAAATCGCTGACATCACAAAGGAGCTGATATAAACCAGAAAAAAGGTGGTGAAGTTTGTAGCCGACATAAATCTCCTCTGCAGACAGTATAAACCATCCACGGCTGAGGTAGACCACATCTTCAGGAAGAAAATGGGACTGCAGTGGATGGACGTGGAGGGCGACTACGATCTAATTCACCAATGGTTACCAGATGGTGCATACTAGCTTCAACTCACTGTTTTGGGAAATTAAAGGACATGTATCCTCCAAAGTCTGATTGGCCAGCCATCCAGGGTTGCTTTCAAAAGAAGAGTGTCTGGAAGACTACCGAATGAGGCTGGAGACCTTCTTCCGTCTAAACAGTGGGTTGAGGCCAGGAGAAGAGGCCGACAGCCATCTGTTGAAGGTGTACCTTGTGAATGGCTTAAAGGAGGACTCCCAGAAGACGGTGAGAACTACCTGTATCAGCTGGGAGACTGAGCCACTGCAGACGGTTACCCAGCACTGCAAACACGACGAAAGGTAGCAGGGTGAGAAAGTGGAAGAAAAGAGAAAGGCCAAATAAGGGATAGGCGAGAAACTGCAGGTGGCTCAACTTCAGTTTTCTACCAAGGCACTGGGGGAAGAAGAGGTGGTGGATCTGGGGCACCCAGATAAGGAGGCAAAGGACAACTACCCGGTGATATAATTTGCTTCACCTGTGGGAACCAAAGACATTTTGCTATAAATTGTCAGCAACCTGGCACAGAGGCCACCCAAAGAGGAAGAGGAGCACCTGGGGGTGGGGTGTCTCGAGGCAGAGGACAACATGCACCATGGCAAATGGGCTCTCCGGCCCAGACCACTGTATAACCCTGACTACCAACCAGAATACACAAAAGACTATTGACGTGAGGAAGTGACAGAGACAGAGGAGGGAAATAAGGAAGTGCAGTTAAGGGAGAAAAAGCAAGTACAAAATGAGAAAGGACTACTTTGTTTTAAGCAGCACTCACCGGTGAAGAGGGAGCCAATGATGGAGGCCTGCGTGAATGGTGAATTGATCACTTTTCTTGTTGATTCTTGGGCTGCAATGTCAGTAATTAACCTCTCTGCGCTAGGTGGGATGCTAGCTTCCCATCTGGCCAACATCCGGTGAAATTGCAGAGCGCGAAATACAAGCTACAGAAATAGTCATAATAAACTTTCATGAAAGTACAAGTATATATCAGCTTAAATATTAAGTTTTTGTTATCTTCTTCGATCTCGGGGACAGAATTCGGAAGTTTGGATGAATGAGTTGCCCAAAGTAAACTGCCTGTTACTAGGCCCAGAAGCTAGGATATGCATATGAATGGTAGTATTGTATAGTATTGGATAGTAAACACTCTACAGTTTCCAAAACTGTTAAAATAACAGCTCTGTATAACAGAGCTGATATGGCAGACGGAAACCCGAGGAACAATCCATCCAGATTTTTGTTTTACCAGCTCACACCTGATTAGAACGGCTGTCAGTGGGAAAATAAATGGAATTCCTCCCAGATTGAAGTTCCTGGGCTTCCACTAGATGTCACCAGTCTTTAGAAAGAATTTCAGGCTTGTTTTTAGAAAAATGAGCTAGAATTTGTAGTTTTTCGAGGTGGCTCCCATTTTGTCTTGTAGTGTTATGACGCGCGTGGATGAGAGCGCGTACTTGTTGTTTATCTCCGGTAATGGACATACTATTCTGCGTCTTAAATTGTAAAATAGGGTACCTGAGGATTGATTATAAACGTTTGACTTGTTTGGAGAAATTTATTGGTAACAGGTCGATTACATGCCTTAACGCTCGTCACAAGACCAAGCAATGACTTCCTTCAGGCCTACAACTGCACGGCATACATAATGCATTTGCATGTCTCAATGCTAGTCAGTAATTTTCCGCTGACATTCTTGTTATTGCATGTCTAGTGATTAACTCCATGCTGACCATCTCCTGAGCTCAGCCTTTATTATGCATAAACATGAATTAACCCTATGTTGTCTGACTCAATACTGCTGGGGGAACAGTCTAAATATCAACCATTGTCATGAATTTTCACCTACAATAGTAATCCTGTATTGTAGGATAGCGTCTGTCCAGTTCCTGTCAGTGTTGCCAACTCCTCAGTAAGGAAAGTAGCTATTGGCTGTTCTAAAAGTCACTAGATGTCGCTAAATGACGGCATCATCTAATTTGCATAATTGTGCATGTAATTGTGATGGACGCTGTAGGAGAGGAATAACGTTGTGGGAGAGACAAAAAGTGAGTAAAAAAAACAACCCAAATATGTTTAGATCTACAGTACAAATGAACTTTCTTCTGTCGATTCTTGTTTTTTTTATGTCAATCCTCCTCTTTTATCACAAAAGTGACCCAAAAGAGACACTCTGGTGGAGTTACTTATTTGTTTAACGTTTTTTTGTACACTAATTTATTTTTGACAAAGCAAATTTTACATTTACATCCCGCCCTGAATGTAAGCCAGGGCGGGAATCAGCCAGCGTCATTTGCAGTCTGGACACGAAGGGGTGAACATCTCCTGCTCTGATTGCAGCTGGGATGGACTGCTGTGCGAGGTCTGGGGCGCCTGTGAGTGCTTTGGAAGAATAAGAACGATACCTGCTTTCACGTCAGTCTCCAAAAGTCTCCAATAACACCAAGAAAAATTTGCTAGATTTGTCGCTAGTCGATTTTTAAAAAATGTGTCGTGAGAGGGGTCTGAATACTCGCCACCTCAGTGGTTCTCTCTCTTGATGCTGGAAGATTGACTGATTCCGTTGACGTCCTTTACCTACTATGGTGCTTCCTGGTAAATGGGCGGGTCCGGCTTTCCCGAGATCTGCCTATCAGAGGAGGAGATGTCTTCAACAAACAACTTTTACATCGTCATGAAAAGAAACACATTTGGGGTGGGATCGCGTTCATACCAGCAATAACTTGAAAGTGATTATTTAGTATTTACTAGTAATGATTTCAACCTTTAGAGAAAACTCTGTGACAAACACCAATCATGTGCCTCATGGGACATTTATTAAAAACGCAAAAAACAAAATATTCATAAATGATTTAAATGGTCAAAAAATTTAAACATTTGGGAGGTTTTTCTGTTTTGAAATCAGAAAATAAAGTTTTAAAACGCGTTTGTTTTGTTTTATTTGGATAGAGACAAGTACCATCATCATCATCATCATCATCAACACATTAAACACTCTTCAGATGGACTTTCCAGCCTAAACGCATTTCCAACACCTGTCCCTAGATGGTTGTTATGGAAACAAAAGGAAAGAAATACATCATCAACTGATAATCAATAGGTACATCAAGAGAGACTGAGGCTCAGAGACGGAGGGTCCGGTACTTCTATCTCAAGGCCATCAGACTGTTAAACAGTCATCACTAGCACCTTAGAGGTTGCTGCCCTACGAACATAGTCTTGAAATCACTGGCCATTTTAATAACGAAATAATAGTCACTTTAATAATGTTTACATATTTAGCATTACTCATCTCACATTGTATTCTATTCTACTGTATCTTAGTCAATGCCGCTCTGACATTGCTCATCCATACATTTATATATTCTTAATTACATTCCTTTACTTTAGATTTGTATGTATTGGGTATAAGTTGCAAAATTGTTAGATGTTACTGCACTGTTGGAGCTAGAAACACAAGCATTTCACGCAATAACATCTACTAAACATGTGAGTGTGACCAATAACATTTACTAAACATGTGAATGTGACCAATAACATCTACTAAACATGTGAGTGTGACCAATAACATCTACTAAACATGTGAATGTGACCAATAACATCTACTAAACATGTGAATGTGACCAATAACATCTACTAAACATGTAAATGTGACCAATAACATCTACTAAACATGTGAGTGTGACCAATAACATCTACTAAACATGTGAGTGTGACCAATAACATCTACTAAACATGTGAGTGTGACCAATAACATCTACTAAACATGTGAGTGTTACAATTAGATTTGATGATATGCACAAAGCAAATGGAAGAGGCTAAAATTAGATATAATGGAATGCATATTTATCCCTAATATTTACATTAAAAGGAGGTAAAAGGATCTTACTTAGGGTACTTTGGGAACTAAGAAAGTATTCTCTAAACCTCCCACTTTGGGCTGGATGTTTCAATGTGTATGTGACCCCTCTTTCTTCAGGCAGCTTTGTTCTGACTTGAACTAGGATAGTACTGTGAAGACCGACGCTGGAGACGAGAAGCAAGTAAGGGAACATTTAATAACCAACGGACAGAAACAGAATACGGACATCAGACAAAACAAGAACAGCGTCTGGACAAGGGAAACGCAAACGACAATAACGGTGACACAGGGAAGAAAACTGAGGAACAGACAGATATAGGGGACGTAATAAAACAGGTGATTGAGTCCAGGTGAGTCCACTATATATATATGACAGTACCAGTCAAAAGTTTGGACACACCTACTCATTCAAAGGGTTTTTCTTTATTTTTACTATTTTCTACATTTTAAAATAATAGTGAAGACATCAAAACTATGAAATAACACATATGGAATCATGTAGTAACCAAAAAAGTGTTAAACAAAATATATTTGAGATTCTTCAAAGTATTTGCATTCTCTCAACCAGCTTCATGAGGTAGTCACCTGGAATTACTTTCAATTAACAGGTGTGCCTTGTAAAAAGTTAATTTGTGGAATTTCTATTCTTCTTAATAAGTTTGAGCCAATTAGTTGTGACAAGGTAGGGGTGGTATACAGAAGATAACCCTATTTGGTAAAAGACCAAGCCAATATTATGGCAGGAACAGCTCAAATAAGCAAAGAGAAATTACAGTCTATCATTACTTGAAGACATGAAGTTCAGTTAATGCAGAACATTTCAAGAACTTTAAAAACATTTTCAAGTGCAGTCTCAAAAACCATCAAGCTCTATGATGAAACTGGCTCTCATGAGGAATGCCACAGGAACGGAAGACCCAGAGTTACCTCTGCTGCTGAGGATAAGTTCAGTCGCGTTAACTGCACCTCAGATTGCAGCCCAAATAAATGCTTCACAGAGTTCAAGTAAGAGACACATTTTAACATCAACTGTTCAGAGGAGACTGCATGAATCAGGCCATGATGGTCAATTTGCTACAAAGAAACCACTACTAAAGGACACCAATAAGAAGAAGAGACTTGCTTGGGCCAAGAAACACGGGCAATGGATATTAGACCGGTGGAAATCTGTCCATAGGGCTGATGAGTCCAAATCTGAGATGATTTGGTTTCAACCGCCGTGTCTTTATGAAACGCAGAGAAGGTAAACGGTGATCTCAGCATGTGTGGTTCCCACCATGAAGCATGGAGGTGGTGGTGTGGGGGTGCTTTGCTGGTGACACTGTCTGTGATTTACTTAGAATTCAAGGCACACTTAACCAGCATGGCTACCACAGCATTCTACAGCGATACGCCATCCCATTTGGTTTGCGCTTATTGGGACTATCATTTGTATTTCAACAGGACAATGACCCAATCCACCTCCAGGCTGTTTAAGGACATTTTGACAAAGAAGGAAAGTGATGGAGTGCTGCATCAGATGACCTAGCCTCCACAATCACCTGAATTCAATTGGTTTGGGATGAGTTGGACCGCAGAGTGAAGGAAAAGCAGCCAACAAGTGCTCAGCATATGTGGGAACTTCTTCAAGACTGTTGGAAAAATCATTCCAGGTGAAGCTGGTTGAGAGAATGCCAAGAGTGTGCAAAGCTGTCATCAACAAACAACTGTTGAACACATTCACAGCAATCTGATCAAAACGAAACTATAAATGTCACAAATTGACTGATCACAAAAAAGCATCAAGTATGACTAGCATAAAGCTTAAAGCACATGAATAAAACAAGTTCATTCCAATCATTTATTAAAAGAAACAAAATAATGTATGAATATTTAAAGTATTTACACACAAACTGGTAAATAAAACTACATGTTCTTATCCCTCACACTCACTCACACATTCAAGAGTCAACTACTTTTATGATTCCATTTAAGCAGTGGTGGAAAAAGTACACAATTCTCAAGTAAAAGTAAAGATACCGTAATAGAAAATGACCCAGGAAAAAGTGAAAGTCGCCCAGTAAAAGTAAAGGTCAAAAAGTATTTGCTTTAAAATATACAAGAATAAATCCTTTCAAATTATATTAATTATATTATTTCCCAGAAGGCACAATTTTCTTGTCTTTTACATTTACGGAAAGCCCAGGGGACTCCTTCACTCAGACATCATTTACAAACTGAGTTTGTTTCGAGAGTCCATCAGATCAGAGGAAGTGGAGATGACCAGGGATGTTCACTTGATAAGAGCGTGAATTGGAGCATATTCCTGTCCTGCTAAGTATTCTAAATACTTTTGGGTGTCAGGGAAAATGGATGGAGTAAACTGTACATTATTTTCATTAGGAATGTAGTGAAGTAAAAGTAGTCAAAAATATAAATAGTAAAGTACAGATACCCCAAAAAACGGCATAAGTAGTACTTTTGTTTTTTTTTTAGTACCAAATGTTTGCGGACTCCCAATCAAGCCCGGTTGTGATACATAAGTAGTATTTTTACTTAAGTACGTCACACCACTGTGTCCACCAGAATATACAGTAAGACAAATTTTCAGATCAATCAGTGTGATTTTGAACCAGCCTTCTACATTGAACACATTATCCTGTTATTATAAATTATCTTCACCAGATGTCAAACCTCTTGTCTGTCAGGAAGGATCTTCTGTCCTGGATTCAGCCTTCTCTTCCTGGACTAAGACCTGCTGTTGTTTCACCAGATCTCAAACCTCTTGTCTGTCAGGAAGGGTCTTCTGTCCTGGATTCTGTTGTTGAAGAGTCTATAGAACATGATTATTATGAATCATTATTACATCATTAGACAACAAATCTCCATCCTCCAACAGTTGCCCCCAGAAACAGACTCACCCATATGATCTCACAGACACACACACATGCTCTGCTCACCATCACACACACCCTTACCGTACGGTGTGTATTGAAGTGTTGGTAGAGACCAGTTGGAGTATTCTGTCAGTCAGAGCATCAGTGATGTCATTGTGGCTCAGGCTGAGAGAGAGAGAGAGAGAGAGAGAGAGAGAGAGAGAGAGAGAGAGAGAGAGAGAGAGAGAGAGAGAGAGAGAGAGAGAGAGAGAGAGAGAGAGAGAGAGAGAGAGAGAGAGAGAGAGAGAGAGAGAGAGAGAGAGAGAGAGAGAGAGAGAGAGAGAGAGAGAGAGAGAGAGAGAGAGAGAGAGAGAGAGAGAGAGAGAGAGAGAGAGAGAGAGAGAGAGAGAGAGAGAGAGAGAGAGAGAGAGAGAGAGAGAGAGAGAGAGAGAGAGAGAGAGAGAGAGAGAGAGAGAGAGAGAGAGAGAGAGAGACAGAGACAGAGAGAGAGAGAGAGAGAGAGAGAGAAAAAGAGAGAGACAGAGACAGAGAGAGAGCAAGAGAGAGAAAGACAGAGAGAGACAGAGAAAGACAGAGAGAGAGCAAGAGAGAGAGAGAGAAAGACAGAGAGAGAGAGAACGAGTGGTCAGACATTTGTCATCTAGTGTCACTCACACACACACACACACACACACACACACACACACACACACACACACACACACACACACACACACACACACACACACACACACACACACACACACACACACACACAGTGAAAGCCACTCACTCCAGGACTTGTACTTTATGCAGGTGTGTGATCAGGGGCTGTAGCTGGTGGTCTGTGAGTTGACAGTGGCTGAGGTCCAGTTCTGACAGACCCTCTGAGTGTTCCAGAACCAGGGCCAGAGATCCACAGGCCTTCTGGTCCAGCCTGGTCTCACTGAGGTCCAGCTCCCCATCCAGGGCTCTGCAAAGGGACTCTGCGTGCCTCAGCAGCCCCTCTTCAATCCCCTCACACACAAGGTCCAGCAGCTGAAGTAGCAGAGCTTTGCTGGGGCTGAGAGGACAAGAAGCAGAGACAACATTATGACACAGAGTAGGTCTAACTCCTACTGATAAACCAGTTGGTCAAATGTTTGTCTTTGTGTGTCTAACCTCAGCTTGACAATATTCAGGATGGGAAGCAGCTCCCTCAGTGCTCTGTTCTCCACCTCACAGTCTCTTAGGATGAGCTGGACCTGGTTCTGAACCAGCTGGGTGCCGAGTTGGTTCTGCTTCAGAACAGAGTTGATGGCCTTGCAATGGTCAGTGGTCAGACACAGAGCCTCCCCCTGGTCCTGAGCTGACAGGTCCACAGAGGAGGAGCAGGAGAAGTCCAGTCTGTAGTGCAGAGACCTGAGCAGCCATACTGCTGTTGGTGGTGATGATGGTGCCCCCTGCTGGATCTGAGAGGCAGCACAGCACTGGAGGAAACTCAGCAGTAACCTCCTGTCAACACTACAGAGAGAGAGAGAGAGAGAGACAGAGAGCGAGAGAGACAGAGACAGAGAGAGACAGAGAGAGACAGAGAGGGAGAGACTTATTTACACACCATCACACATTAAAACACTGATAAACACACTACAACTCTGTTTATCAGGTCAACTCCCAGGCGTTCCCCTTCAATTCCGCCCCTAGCTGAGGTTAAGGTTAGTACATTACACTAAGGTTAGGGTTAGAGGTTAAATCAGTCAGGAAGTGGAAAGCCTCATAGTTCTATCCATTCTAGCAGGGTCAACGAGTGCCAACTAAACCTGAGTTGGGAGACACTGTCCAGAAGAGGCAGGATGCTCTCTATCTCCCCCGGTGGTATGGAGGTCCACAGCAGGTTGACTTTGACTTGGTGGCTGTGCTGCAGGGTAAAACACAGAGCGGTACAGTCCACTCTGTCCAGCTCTCTGCTGTTCAGGTTGATCCAATGGTCTGAAGACCTCAACAAACTGGACACACAGTCACTGTCTCTGCTGTCATAGATCTGTCTGATGGAGGACTTTACAAAGCTGGAACTGGACCTGAACAAACATGGAGAAAGGATTGTTGTGGTTATGTCAAGGCTTTATAAAGGATAACTCACATAGTAACAACTGGCTGGATAGAACATTAATAATTAAAGACTATAAATATTGAATCAAGATCTCCCACCTCTTGATTAAAACCCTAATGATATTACAGAGGCAAACTCAGAACAACATGTCACTGGATACAAATTGTTATTTTATTATTTCTAGAAAGTCTGAACAGAGAAAGAAGTTCTCTCACCTCTTTAGAGTAACCCTTCCCAGAAAGGGGAGAAGATCTGAGCTGTTCTTCTCTAGAAGCCGGTTCTTCCTGAGGTCCACAGTGATGTTGTGGGTTGAATGCTGCAGCAGAGAGAGAAGCACTTCCCAGTCCAGCCTGCAGGAGGTCAGGTCTCCACCAACCTTCTCCAGGAACCACTGAGTCAAGTCCTTGTCCTGAGCTTCATAGACAACTACAGCCAGCTGCTGCAGAGTGTCTGAATTCAGTCTAGGAGGTTAGAACATACAGGCAGTCAGAAATATGAAGAAAAACACATGAATGACGTTACTATTTCTACTTTAAAAAACATCAGCTTCAGACTGACCTGAGAGAGAGAGGTCCCTGGTGACACAGCAGTGTGATGAGAGAGTGACCCTGGATGCAGAAGTCAGTCAGGTCCAGACACTGAACTCTCCAGAGTCTCAGCAGGGACGCCACACTACCCAGAGCCCTGGATAACACTCTCTCTGGTGGCTGGCTGCTCTTTAGGACCAGGGAGAGTTCTGGGACAGACAGTGGAGTAGCACCTCTCCCTGTCCTCCTAACCAGTCTGGACAGTTTCACTGCCATACCCACATTCAGCCTGGAATGAAAAGACAAAACGCAAGTCACTTGAAACAGAGACACCTCGTCAGATAAATACTCAGTAGGAGAATCAACTATTCAATAGACCTGTAAAAGCTGTCTTCCTGAACATACCTGAGCTTGTGGAGCTTTGACTCATGTCTCAAAAGAAGTGCGGCTCCTTGGAGAGAGATCTTGCTGGGGGTGAGAGTGAGGTCCACTCTGGAGGCACAGAGACCCAGGACTCTCCCCACAGACCTGCAGGTTTTCCTGGGTAACACTCCTCCCAGTGACAGGGTGGAGCCCAAGGCCTGGAGGAGAGAGGCCAACTGCTGGTCCTCCTCTCTGGACCTCACAGGGATGGATTCACACACAGTCTGGAAGAACCTGTCATCACCACAGCTGAAACAGCAGAACATGGGGAACATCAAATCAGACATTTAGGAGACAGTGACGTCCAAAATAATGGGGACAGTGACACATTTCATGTTGTTTTGGCTCTGTACTCCAGCACTTTCTAAACGGTGAAAATGCCCTGACATTAAAGCTGACAGTCTGACCTTTAACCTCAGTCAGTGAATCATACCAAAGTGTACAAGAGACAAAATAACAAATGTGTCCATGTCCCAATACTTTGACCTCACTGTACATGAATACCTGCCTGTCATATGGAAGTATAATACCATGTCACAGAGAAAGTTCCATAATATACAAGACATTTGGTTTTCATAGATTAGATATTCTGAATATAAACGTTTAGATTCTTAAAGATAAAATCCACAAGATTTCTAAAAGACAAATGTCTAGCATCACATAATTAAGATAAATTAACGTGACTAAACTCCATAATATCGGTGTTACTAACACAACAGCAACATTTGTTATGTTTTGAAAGATATATGAATAAAAAAACAAAATGTTTGACATTTAGTAACATTTGAAATCTTAGTATAAATGTTACTAGCATCACATAATCACTAAACATCACATGTTCAGACTCACCTCAGCTGTGAGATGTAGGGCAGACACTGAAGGAAACTCCTCACTTCACTCTCTTCATCTGACCAGCCCTTCAGCTCTACTGGTTTCTTCTCTGGTTGGAGTTTCAGCACTTCTAGGAGGAGGGAGGCCTTTCTCTCTGAGAGGTCTATGGACCAGACTGCAGGAGCTGACTGGTAAACTGGCTGTAATGCTGGAAGGACCCTCCTGCCTGTTTGAGTCTCATAGTCCTTCACATGTGAGTACAGATCCAGCAGGAAATTACTCTCTCTAAATGGATCATCACCATCATCATCATCATCTTCACCATCTGTGTATCTGCACATGGAGGATAATGTCTTTAAGATATTCTCTCCTGTCTCTGTATCAAACTCAGCTGCAGCAACACTGAGTTTAGACAGAAATGTCCAGGCCATCTCTTCACCATAACCAACACACAACCTGAATGAGAAGACATACAAACATAGTTAATACAAGTTATCCTGGATTCTCTGGATAAGTAATGCAGAGGAATCAACCACAGACACATAATAATGTTTACATGTCAGAAGGGCAAAAACAGTCTAACGGAGGGATAAACAGATGTTTTATAAACCAGATAAATAGCTGGTACAATATGACACATCTCAGAGAAACTCACTCACCTCAGCTGTGAGATGTAGGGAAGACACTGAAGGAAACTCCTCACTTCACTCTCTTCATCTGACCAGTCCTTCAGCTCTACTGGTTTCTTCTCTGGTTGGAGTTTCAGCACTTCTAGGAGGAGGGAGGCCTTTCTCTCTGAGAGGTCTATGGACCAGACTGCAGGAGCTGACTGGTAAACTGGCTGTAATGCTGGAAGGACCCTCCTGCCTGTTTGAGTCTCATAGTCCTTCACATGTGAGTACAGATCCAGCAGGAAATTACTCTCTCTAAATGGATCATCACCATCATCATCATCATCTTCACCATCTGTGTATCTGCACATGGAGGATAATGTGTTTAAGATATTCTCTCCTGTCTCTGTATCAAACTCAGCTGCAGCAACACTGAGTTTAGACAGAAATGTCCAGGCCTTCTCTTCACCATAACCAACACACAACCTGAATGAGAAGACAGACAAACATAGTTAATACAAGTTATCCTGGATTCTCTGGATAAGTAATCCAGAGGAATCAACCACAGACACATAATAATGTTTACATGGCAGAATGGCAAAAAACAGACTAATGGAGGGATAAACAGATGTTTTATAAACCAGATAAATAGCTGGTACAATATGACACATCTCTGAGAAACTCACTCACCTCAGCTGTGAGATGTAGGGAAGACACTGAAGGAAGCTCCTCACTTCACTCTCTTCATCTGACCAGTCCTTCAGCTCTACTGGTTTCTTCTCTGGTTGGAGTTTCAGCACTTCTAGGAGGAGGGAGGCCTTTCTCTCTGAGAGGTCTATGGACCAGACTGCAGGAGCTGACTGGTAAACTGGCTGTAATGCTGGAAGGACCCTCCTGCCTGTTTGAGTCTCATAGTCCTTCACATGTGAGTACAGATCCAGCAGGAAATTACTCTCTCTAAATGGATCATCACCATCATCATCATCATCTTCACCATCTGTGTATCTGCACATGGAGGATAATGTGTTTAAGATATTCTCTCCTGTCTCTGTATCAAACTCAGCTGCAGCAACACTGAGTTTAGACAGAAATGTCCAGGCCTTCTCTTCACCATAACCAACACACAACCTGAATGAGAAGACAGACAAACATAGTTAATACAAGTTATCCTGGATTCTCTGGATAAGTAATCCAGAGGAATCAACCACAGACACATAATAATGTTTACATGGCAGAATGGCAAAAAACAGACTAATGGAGGGATAAACAGATGTTTTATAAACCAGATAAATAGCTGGTACAATATGACACATCTCTGAGAAACTCACTCACCTCAGCTGTGAGATGTAGGGAAGACACTGAAGGAAGCTCCTCACTTCACTCTCTTCATCTGACCAGTCCATCAGCTCTACTGGTTTCTTCTCTGGTTGGAGTTTCAGCACCTCTAGGAGGAGGGAGGCCTTTCTCTCTGAGAGGTCTATGGACCAGACTGCAGGAGCTGACTGGTAAACTGGCTGTAATGCTGGAAGGAAACTCCTGCCTGTTTGAGTCTCAGAGTCCTTCACATGTGAGCACAGATCCAGTAGGAAATCACTCTGTTCAGAATCGTCTCCATAGGGAAAAGGAAAGGTGCTGTAAGTATACACTGATGATACCAGCTCCAGTGTCTTCTCTCCTGTCTGCTCCTCCCACTCTGCTGCTTGAGACAGGAGATCCACCAGGAACTTGATCAGCTTTGAGGGATCAGACCTCCGTGGACAGAAACTGCAACAAGGACAGTAACAGCTGATTCAGACATGGATGAACACATGAAACCAGTAATAGATAAAGATATATGAAGTAGTTAAACATTTACATAATGTGATTTGGTTACATGTTAAAGTATTTAATTTGAGACATTCACATGATTTATCTGTGACATTTAGTAATGCATCATTAGTTACGTCAGAAAATGGGCTGATAAATGTTCCCAGATTCACCAACATGTGTAGTTTTATACAGAGCCTTCACCGTGTGCTGCCACTTTGCATCAGCAGTCAGAAAGGAGACTCTCTGGGGGCAGTTTGATAGTGGTGATGCTGCACAACTCTGGTTTATTCTCTCTTCCCTCTCTCTCTTCTCTCTCCTCTTGCTCTCTTCATCTGAACCCTTTCTCTCTATCTCTCTATTCCCGCTCTTCCCTCTTCCTCTTCCCTCTTCCCCTCTTCCCTCTCTCTCACTATTCCCTCTTTCCTCTCTCTCACTTTTCTTTCTTCCCTCTTCCCTCTCTCTTCCCTATTCCCTCTCTCTCACTCTTTCCCTCTTCCCTCTCTCTTCCCTCTCTCTCACTCTTTCCCTCTCTCCTCTCTCTTCCCTCTTCCCTCTCTCTTCCCTCTTCCCTCTTCCCTCTCTCTTCCCTCTTCCCTCTCTCTTCCCTCTTCCCTCTCTCTCACTCTTTCCCTCTTCCCTCACTCTTCCCTCTTCCCTCTCTCTTCCCTCTTCCCTCTCTCTCTCTTTCCCTCTTCCCTCTCTCACTCTCTTTCCCTCTTCCCTCTCTCTCACTCTTCCCTCTCACTATTTCTCTCTTCCCTCTCTCTTCCCTCTTCCCTTTCTCTCACTCTTCCCTCTTCCTTCCCTCTTCCCTCTTCCCTCTCTACCCTCTTCCCTCTCTCTCACTCTTCCCTCTTCCCCACTCTTCCCTCTTTCCTCTCTCTTCCCTCTTTCCTCTCTTCCCTCTTCCCTTTCTCACTCTTTCCCTCTCTCACTCTTTCCCTCTTCTCTCTCACTCTTTTCCTCTCTCACTCTTTCCCTCTTCCCTCTTCCCTCTCTCACTCTTTCCCTCTTCCCTCTTCCCTATCTCACTCTTTCCCTCTTCCCTCTTTCACTCTTTCCCTCTTCCCTCTTCCCTCTCTCACTCTTTCCCTCTTCCCTCTCTCACTCTTTCCATCTTCCCTCTTCCCTCTCACTCTTCCCTCTCACTCTTTCCCTCTTCACTCTTTCCCTCTTCCCTCTCACTCTTCCCTCTCACTCTTTCCCTATTCCCTCTCACTCTTTCCCTCTTCCCTCTTTCCCTCTTCCCTCTTCCCTCTCACTCTTCCCTCTCACTCTTTCCCTCTTTCATCTCTCACTCTTTCCCTCTTCCCTCTTCCCTCTCACTCTTTCCCTCTTCCCTCTCTCACTCTTTCCCCTTCCCTCTTCCCTCTCACTCTTCCCTCTCACTCTTTCACTCTTCCCTCTCACTCTTTCCCTCTTCCCTCTCACTCTTTCCCTCTTCCCCTCTTTCACTCTTTCCTTCTTCCCTCTCTCACTCTTTCCCTCTTCCCTCTCACTCTTCCCTCTCACTCTTCCCCTCTTCCCTCTCACTCTTTCCCTCTTCCCCTCTTTCACTCTTTCCTTCTTCCCTCTCTCACTCTTTCCCTCTTCCCTCTCACTCTTTCCCTCTTCCCTCTCACTCTTTCCCTCTTCCCTCTTTCCCTCTTCCCTCTCTCACTCTTTCCCTCTTCCCTCTCACTCTTTCCCTCTTCCCTCTCACTCTTTCCCTCTTCCCTCTCACTCTTTCCCTCTTCCCTCTTTCCCTCTCTCACTCTTTCCCTCTTCCCTCTCTCACTCTTCCCTCTCTCACTCTTTCCCTCTTCCCTCTCTCACTCTTTCCCTCTCTCACTCTTTCCCTCTTCCCTCTCTCTTCCCTCTTCACTCTTCACTCTTCCCTCTCTCTTACCTCTCTCTTCCCTCTTCCTTCCCTCTCTCTTCCCTCTTCCCTCTCTTCCCTCTCTCCTCTTCCCTCTCCCCCACTCTTCCCTCACTCTTCCCTCTCTTTTCCCTCTTCCTTCTCTCTCTCTCTCTCTCTCCCCCTTGTGTCTCTCTTCCCTCTCCTCTCTCTCTCCCACCCCTTCCCTCTCTCATCTCTCTCTCGTCCCTCTCTCTCTCTCTCTCTCTCCTCTCTCTCCCCCTTGTGTCTCTCTTCCCTCTCCTCTATCTCTCCCACCCCTTCCCTCTCTCATCTCTCTCTCGTCCCTCTCTCTCCTCTCTCTTCCCTCTCTCCCCCTCCCCCCTACCCTCTCTCTCTCTCTCCAGGACTTTACACAGCAGGAGAATTTATTATAGTTTTCAATGCTCTTCCCTTTGAGGTTCAGCGTGGCTGGACTATCATTGCCCTGCCAGATATATTTGGGTTGACATTTTAGTTAAAGGGAGGTTTCTAGGCAATTTATTGTGTCTTGTTATTTGAACTGTATTGATGTGGTACTAATGACATGTGGCCCAGAAGATTGTGGACATTTTAAGGCCTTTGTTTGTCTATGACCCCCCACCATTCATACCCTCTGCACTCCTCCACTGGGAGGTAATACAGATTACTGCAAATCCTCTCATGTTGATGAATGGGTTCTTTCTTGTAAATTGCTTCTAGGAAGTTGTTGTTAAATTGCTCTGCCATCATTATTTTATGAGGTATTATTGGTGGGGTTCCCTCTGTGCTGTGATGGGTGTTTTATATGGTGAGTCTTATCTTTTCTCTCCACTGGCTATCTGGCTAACAGGCTACACTCTAGACAGTCTCTTCTGCTGATGTGTGTGTGTCTGGTAGTGGGTCTCTCTCTATCCTACTCTTTTCCTTTCTGCAGGGTTAATACCTGCCTGGCGCCCCAACAAATCTTTACCTTTACCCCTCTCTAACAATACTGCTACAAGATTTGCCAACACAAAGTTTTAAATGTCAAATGTTTCTACAAGACAATAACAACTAGCATCACATGTTCAGACTCACCTCAGCTGTGAGATGTAGGGCAGACACTGAAGGAAACTCCTCACTTCACTCTCTTCGTCTGACCAGTCCTTCAGCTCTACTGGTTTCTTCTCTGGTTGGAGTTTCAGCACTTCTAGGAGGAGGGAGGCCTTTCTCTCTGAGAGGTCTATGGACCAGACTGCAGGAGCTGACTGGTAAACTGGCTGTAATGCTTGAAGGACACTCCTGCCTGTTTGAGTCTCATAGTCCTTCACATGTGAGTACAGATCCAGCAGGAAATCACATTTCTGATTGTGATATACTTCAGACAGTGACAACACTTTCTCTACAGTTGTTTGTATGGTTTCTCTCTCATGGAGAGCTGCTTGAAGACACAGATTCAGTAGGAATGTCCTCTCTCTCTTTGTCCTCTCTTCAGGGGATCTTCTCTGACCCTGTGGTGGAATAAAACTGCAAGAACAGTTTAACAACAAATAGATTAATATGTGAGAGATATGATATGCATTTCTGATGGTCACATTATGGAGGGTAAAATACAATGACTATCTTTCTAAACTCATCATCCACTTCAATTGTTCCTTAAAATCATGACTACAAAGACTGCATATTTTCCAAACAGTATGTGTATATTTAATTATTAAGTTACTGCAGAAAGCAACAAGCATCCTCTCTAAAGGGAAATACAGGGACAGACGACTACAATCCCTGAAATGTACTGATCCAACTCACCACAGCTGTGAGATGTAGGGCAGACACTGAAGGAAACTCCTCACTTCACTCTCTTCGTCTGACCAGTCCTTCAGCTCTACTGGTTTCTTCCCTGGTTGGAGTTTCAGAACTTCTAGGAGGAAGGAGGCCTTTCTCTCTGAGAGGTCTATGGACCAGACTGCAGGACTGGCTGACTGGTAAACTGTCTGTAATGCTGGAAGGACCCTCCTGCCTGTTTGAGTCTCATAGTCCTTCACATGTGAGAACAGATCCAGCAGAAAATCACATTTCTGATTGTGATATACTTCAGACAGTGACAACACTTTCTCTACAGTTGTTTGTATGGTTCCTCTCTCATGGAGAGCTGCTTGAAGACACAGATTCAGTAGGAATGTCCTCTCTCTCTTTGTCCTCTCTTCAGGGGATCTTCTCTGATCCTGTGGAGGAGTAAAACTGCAAGAACAGTTTAACAACAAATAGATGAATATGTGAGAGATATGATATGCATTTCTGATGGTCACATTATGGTGGGTAAAATACAATGACCATCTTTCTAAACTCATCATCCACTTCAATTGTTCCTTAAAATCATGACTACAAATACTGCATATTTTCCAAACAGTATGTGTATATTTAATTATTAAGTTACTGCAGAAAGCTACAAACTTCCTCTCTAAAGGGAAATACAGGGACAGACAACTACAATCTCTGAACTGTACTGATCCAACTCACCTCAGCTGTGAGATGTAGGGCAGACACTGAAGGAAACTCCTCACTTCACTCTCTTCATCTGACCAGCCCTTCAGCTCTACTGGTTTCTTCTCTGGTTGGAGTTTCAGCACTTTTAGGAGGAGGGAGAACTTTCTCTCTGAGAGGTCTATGGACCAGACTGCAATGTAAAAAATAGAAAATAAAGTTTATTTAAGTTTTAGTTTAAAGTGTGATTTAAAACTCTAATAAACATGTAGCTACAGTTATATTAACACTAATATACTGTATAGACACATAATAAACAAGTAGCTACATAGACACATAATAAACATGTAGCTACATAGAGTCATTAACACATAATAAACATGTAGCTACATAGAGTCATATTAACATTAATATACTGTATAGACATATAATAAACAAGTAGCTACATAGTCATTAACACTAATAAAAATGTAGCTACATAGAGTCATATTAACACTAATATACTGTATAGACACATAATAAACAAGTAGCTACATAGAGTCATATTAACACTAATAAACATGTAGCTACATAGAGTCATATTAACACTAATAAACATGTAGCTACATAGAGTCATTAACACTAATAAACATGTAGCTACATAGAGTCATATTAACACTAATATACTGTATAGACACATAATAAACATGTAGCTACATAGAGTCATATTAACACTAATAAACATGTAGCTACATAGCGTCATATTAACACTAGTAAACATGTAGCTACATAGTCGTTAACACTAATATACTGTATAGACACACAATAAACAAGTAGCTACATAGACATATAATAAACATGTAGCTACATAGAGTCATATTAACACTAATATACTGTATAGACACATAATAAACATGTAGCTACATAGAGTCAATAACACTAATAAACATGTAGCTACATAGAGTCATATTAACACTAGTAAACATGTAGCTACATAGAGTCATTAACACTAATAAACATGTAGCTACATAGAGTCATAATAAACATGTAGCTACATAGAGTCATTAACACTAGTAAACATGTAGCTACATAGAGTCATTAACACTAATAAACATGTAGCTACATAGAGTCATAATAAACATGTAGCTACATAGAGTCATTAACACTAGTAAACATGTAGCTACATAGAGTCATTAACACTAATATACTGTATAGACACATAATAAACATGTAGCTACATAGAGTCATTAACACTAATAAACATGTAGCTACATAGAGTCATTAACACTAATAAACATGTAGCTACATAGAGTCATTAACACTAATAAACATGTAGCTACATAGAGTCATATTAACACTAATAAACATGTAGCTACATAGAGTCATTAACACTAATATACTGTATAAACACATAATAAACATGTAGCTACATAGAGTCATTAACACTAATAAACATGTAGCTACATAGAGTCATTAACACTAATAAACATGTAGCTACATAGACACATAATAAACATGTAGCTACATAGAGTCATATTAACACTAATAAACATGTAGCTACATAGAGTCATTAACACTAATAAACATGTAGCTACATAGAGTCATTAACACTAATAAACATGTAGCTACATAGAGTCATATTAACACTAATAAACATGTAGCTACATAGAGTCATTAACACTAATAAACATGTAGCTACATAGAGTCATTAACACTAATAAACATGTAGCTACATAGAGTCATTAACACTAATAAACATGTAGCTACATAGAGTCATATTAACACTAATAAACATGTAGCTACATAGAGTCATATTAACACTAATAAACATGTAGCTACATAGAGTCACATTAACACTAATAAACATGTAGCTACATAGAGTCATTAACACATAATAAACATGTAGCTACATAGAGTCATTAACACTAGTAAAAAATACTGTATGTAGGAATACGAAGATTACAATTACAGATGTCAGGACTTCTTTAATGTAAAACATCTTCACATTTAATTTGATAATTATCTAGGTCAGGACAGGGTAAACGTTAGTTTCCTCATCATTCGTAAATAGTTATGTAGAAACTCACCATTTACAGGGACATCTGTCTCTCTGCTGGTTTCACTGGTGTCTCCTTCTCCATAGACAGCTGACACTCTGACTCTGTAGCAGGTACTGAGGTTCAGAGTTACATCACAGTAACATTCAGGTCCCTCTGTTACCATGGTGGACCAGCCCTCCAGTCCTGTCTCTTTATAGTCTACTTTGTAGTGAAGTACAGAGGCACCATCTTCAGACTCTGGCTGGAACCAAGTCACTTTGACGGTTTCCTTGTCTAGACGATTCACATACAGCTGTTCAGGCGGGGATCTCAGGGTCTTGACCTCAATGACCTTGCTAAAGTCACTCATACCAGAGTGTTCTATAACAGAGTACCTGATCTGGTACAGTGTGAACGGTTTCAGACCTGGCACCAGACAGGTTTCTGCAGGAGCCAGGGTACTACATCTACTACTACAGCCTACTACATTCCATGGTCGTTTGCTAACCTTGCGAACACCAGTAGTCATGACTCTGTACTCTACTCTGTACCTCTCAGGTCTTCTGATGGTTGACTGTGGAAACTGCAGGAGGACACAGCTCTGTTTTATCTCTGCTACCTGGACTGGATCAGGTTTTAATCCCAGCTGGAAGTTGGTGGTGATGATCCTGCCTTGTTGATACAGACGAATGGAGGATCCAGGAACACTGATATCTGGTATAACTGCTGCTATGAACTTGATGTTCTCTCCATCTCTTCTGACTTCATAGGATTTGGTGAACAAGCGGAGGTCTGATTGTATTTTCTGACTGACCTGTGTCTCCTGCAGGTCAGTGATCCCAGATTGGTTCACGGTGTTGTCTTGTACAGAGTGTTTGTGCTGCTGTACAGTGAGATCAGACTGGTTCACGCTGTTCATTGGAACATAGTGTTTGTAATGCTTCATGGTGGAGAGGAATGGATCTTCATCCTCCAGGGAGGTCAGAGTGAAACACAGTACCCTGTCTGTCTGTGAATCTAGAAGGACTGTCTCCAGCTCCTTCTCAGATTTCACTATGGGGAGGTTATTGGTTTTGCAGATGTTAACAGCATTCACCTCAGCTTCCTTATTGTGAAGCCAGTGGTCTAAAGCCTGAGGAGTGAACGGTGACTGATCGTGTTTCTTCAGAATCTCTCTGAACCACAACAAACCTGATTCACCATTTTCTCTAATGAACTCTGTGGCTTTGGCCAGTATTTTCTGAAACTCCACCTGATACTCTGACAGTAACTGTGAAAACTGTGTCAGTTTGTCCTTAGCATAAGGGAACCATTTCATCACATAGGCATTGGTGTGGTCTGACATCGTGTCCTGGCACCTCATTGTGACCCGTCTCAGGTGTTCCAGAACTTTCTCAGCTCTGAGCAGCAGGTCTTCACTGATCTCAAATTTAACACAAGCCGCTGCATGGTCCAGATTCTTCAGAGGGTACAGCCAGACACGAACAGGCACTGCTTTCTCTCCTCGCTGCCCCAGATGCTTTGGCAGGGACTGGTACACCTCTACTGCTGTGTCATAATCCATTGTGGTTGTCGGGTCTACGTCACTGTGTAAGGTGCATTGATACAACAAACTGTTTACTTTCTCGGAGTCTGTCAAACTTGAGAATATATCTTCTGAATTGAAGGTGTTGAACATCTTCTTAATCACATCTAGCATCTTGGTTTTCTCTCGTCTTACATTAATTTGTCTGTTGATGTGTTTGCTGTCAAAGATAAAGAATGCTTGAGCTCCATAGAGAACAGCCATGACCACATGAGTTGCCTTTCGTTGTGTTCTGACTGTCTCCTCCTGAAGCACCCTGTGACTGAGCATGTCCAGTCTGGTAGTGGTTCTGTACTGTAGAGTGACCCGGTCCTGCAGTGTGGACTGAACAGGATGGTTCAGGTATCCAGCAGCACCACCAACCTCCACCAGTCCAGACAGGACACTGGCTCTGAGAGGAGCGGTCACATCCAGAGCCCTGAATCTGTCCTGTAAGGAGTCTCCTTCAATACACTTCACCTCTGTGTGAGTCCGAGGGAGGGACAGCTGCATTGAAGCAATGGTGTTGTTGTTCCACAAAAAAACATCTAAGGACATAAGAAACTTGAATTACCTGAAGAATCTCAGACTTTTCAATTATTAAATTGGGTAAAAGTAGGTTACTAAATAACTTTACATTTCACAACCTTCAACAAACCATAAGTCATTAACCTTAATTGATTAATCTGATAAAACCAATGACTTGGAATGTAATGTTGAGTCACAGCTATAACCAGATAAGACTCAATGAAACTGCTTGCCCCATCTATCACAGATAACTTTTATTGTGTTTTCTTACAACACATTAAACACTGGGACACTAAGCAGTAGAAACTATAACTACATCCACAACACTTTGAAGTCTTTAAAACTGGAAAAGCATACAGTACCTGAACAAAATGATTCATTGCGGCAGTCATACAACATCCCAAGATCTAAGGGACGACCGAGGGCAGCCACCACAACACTGTCTGCTGTCCAGTCTGACAATCACAGGAGAGAAAACACATGATAACATGTTGTGGTACAGGTCTAAAGGACGACCGAGGGCAGCCACCACAACACTGTCTGCTGTCCAGTCTGACAATCACAGGAGAGAAAACACATGATAACATGTTGTGGTACAGGTCTAAAGGACGACCGAGGGCAGCCACCACAACACTGTCTGTTGTCCAGTCTGACAATAACAGAAAACACATCATAACATGTTGTTATACATTATTGAAGGTATTCATTCAGCAGTAATTTAACTCACCTTTGGTAAGAACATCGCCAAAGCCTCTGTAGAAATGTTTTGTATGATACGTCAGTTCCCAGGTAGCTTTCTCTAAAGTCTGAGAGACAAATAGATTTAACATGATGAGAAAATAGTTGTGATAATTCACCAGAGAGTTTTAACATGAGAAAAGAGTTGTGATAATTAATCGATCTATGAAGTTGCCGACATAATACAGGATTATCTATCGTACAGCACCTGTTCCAGGTGGATTATAATACAGTACCTGTTCCAGGTGGATTATAATACAGTACCTGTTCCAGGTGGATTATAATACAGCACCTGTTCCAGGTGGATTATAATACAGTACCTGTTCCAGGTGGATTATAATACAGTACCTGTTCCAGGTGGATTATAATACAGCACCTGTTCCAGGTGGATTATAATACAGTACCTGTTCCAGGTGGATTATAATACAGCACCTGTTCCAGGTGGATTATAATACAGTACCTGTTCCAGGTGGATTATAATACAGTACCTGTTCCAGGTGGATTATAATACAGTACCTGTTCCAGGTGGATTATAATACAGCACCTGTTCCAGGTGGATTATAATACAGTACCTGTTCCAGGTGGATTATAATACAGTACCTGTTCCAGGTGGATTATAATACAGTACCTGTTCCAGGTGGATTATAATACAGCACCTGTTCCAGGTGGATTATAATACAGTACCTGTTCCAGGTGGATTATAATACAGTACCTGTTCCAGGTGGATTATAATACAGTACCTGTTCCAGGTGGATTATAATACAGTACCTGTTCCAGGTGGATTATAATACAGCACCTGTTCCAGGTGGATTATAATACAGTACCTGTTCCAGGTGGATTATAATACAGCACCTGTTCCAGGTGGATTATAATACAGTACCTGTTCCAGGTGGATTATAATACAGCACCTGTTCCAGGTGGATTATAATACAGTACCTGTTCCAGGTGGATTATAATACCGTACCTGTTCCAGGTGGTTTATAATGCGGTACCTGTTCCAGTTGGATTATGTTGGTTAGTTCCGTCTTCTTTTGTTGGAGATCTCTCTGCAATTTTGTTTCCGATCTTAATGCAGCCTGTTGGTCTTGATTTGTGATTTTTGTCTTGACAGAAGAGAATAAATAATTACAGTAATATAATACAGGACAGAAGAGAATAGATAATTACAGTAATATAATACAGGACAGAAGAGAATAGATAATTACAGTAATATAATACAAGACAGAAGAGAATAGATAATTACAGTAATATAATACAAGACAGAAGAGAATAGATAATTACAGTAATATAATACAGGACAGAAGAGAATTGATAATTACAGTAATATAATACAAGACAGAAGAGAATAGATAATTACAGTAATATAATACAGGACAGAAAATAATTGATCATTACAGTAATATAATACAGGACAGAAGATAATTGATCATTACAGTAATATAATGCAGTACAGAAGCTCAGAAGCTCAATGTGTTATACTTCCAGATTCAGGTGACTGAATTCTAAACCAGAACAGCATAGGAAACAACGTGTACAAGTGACTGCTTGTCCTCAATGTTGTTTAATGCTACATCCTAATGGATGAGATTAATAACTTATTTGGGCTAGGGGGCAGTATTTGGAAGTTTGGATGAATGAGGTGCCCAAGGTAAACTGCCTGTTACTCAGGTCCAGAAGCTAGGATATGCATATAATTGGTAGTATTGGATAGAAAACACTCGAACGTTTCCAGAACTGTTAAGATAATGTCTGTGAGTATAAGAGAACTGATATCGCAGGCGAAAACCTGAGGACAATCCATCCAGAAAAAAAAAATTCAGCTCACCCTTGACTCCTATGGCTGTCATTGGGAATATAACAGGAAAACCTCCCAGATTGCAGTTCCTAGGGCTTCCACTAGATGTCAACAGTCTTTAGAAAGAGTTTCAGGCATGTTTTTTGAAAAATGAGCTAGAATTTATAGTTTTAGTAAGTGTCTCCCATTTTGGCTGTAGTGTTTGTTGCGCGTTCCGGTGAGTGCGCGTACTTCGTTATTTATCTCCGGTAATGGTCTCCGGTATTCTCCGTCTTAAATGTCATTGTTTATTTACATAAGGAGGATTGATTAGGAACGTTGTTTGCTATGTTTGGAAGAAGTTTATTGGTAACTTACGGGATTCATTTGTATGCATTTTATACGATGCAAACCGGTGGAATATTGAGTCTAGCGCGCCAATGAAACTGACTTTCATAAAGAAGGAATTTATTGAACAAAATGACCATTTAATGTAACTGGGACTGATTGCAACCACATGAAGATCTTCAAAGGTAAGTGATATATTTTATAGCTATTTCTGACTTTTGTGACGCCTTTGCTTGGTTGGAAAATGTATGTAATGCTTTTGTGTGCGGGGCGCTGTCCTCAGATAATCGCATGGTATGCTTTCGCCATAAAGCCTTTTTTTAAATCTGACAATGGATTAACAATAAGTTATCCTCTTTGGGCTAGTCAGTAAGCGTGCCCAAAGTAAACTGCCTGTTACTCCCAGAAGCTAAGATTTTCATATAATTTTTTTACTAGGCAAGTCAGTTAACAAATTCTTATTTTCAATGAACTGCCTGTTCAGGACGACCTTGTCAGCTCGGGGATTTGAACTTTCAACCTTTCGGTTACTAGTCCAACGCTCTAACCACTAGGCTACCCTGCCGCCCACTAATATGGCAGCTGAAAACCCGAGGACAAACCATCCAGAAAATAAAAAAATTCAGCCCACCATTGATTCCTATGGCTGTCATTTTTAATATGAAGGGAAAACCTCCCAGATTGCAGTTCTTGGGGCTTCCACTAGATGTCAACAGTCATTAGAAAGAGTTTCAGACTTGTTTTTGGAAATATGAGATAGAATTTGTAGTTTTTGTAAGTGGCTACCATTTTGGCTGTAGTGTTTGTTACGCATTCTGATGAATGTGCGTACTTTGTTGTTTATCTCCGGTAATGACAATAACAATTCTCCATCTTAAATTCAATTTTTTATTTACGTATTAGGGTACCTGAGGTTTGATTATAAATGCTGTTTCACTTGGAGAAGTTAATTGGTAACGTTTGGGATTCAATTTGTATGTGTTTTGAAGGAGGGAAACCGGTGAATTATTGAATGAAGTGCGCCAGCTAAACTGAGTTTTTGGGGATATAAAGAAGGACTTTATCGAACAAAATGACCATTTGTGATGTAGCTGTGACCTTTTGGAGTGCCAACAGTAGAAGATCTTCAAAAGGTAAGGCATTTATTATATCGCAATTTCTGACTTTCGTGGTGCATCTGCCTGGTTGGAAAATTATTTTAATGCTTTTGTGTGCTGGGCGCTGTCCTCAGATAATCGCATGGTGTGCTTTCGCCATAAAGCCTTTTTGAAATCTGACACAGCGGCTGGATTAACAAGAAGTTAAGCTTTTAACTGATGTATGACACTTGTATTTACATGAATGTTAAATATGACTTTCTGTCATTTTTATTTCTCGCTCTGCAATTTCACAAGATGTTGTCGAGGTGAGACGCTAGCGTCCCAATGATCTGTAAGGAGTTAAAAAGGACATTATGGACACAATCACACAACACTAGTCCAGACTATAGACACACCCACCTCTTTTGTATCTCTCTCATTCTTTATGACATCATGGTTTCTGTGGTCCTGCAAGGCACACACCAGACAAACAGAAACATGGTCTGTCTTACAGAAGACCTCCAGAGCTCTGTGGTGCAGCTGGCACAGTTTCTGCTCCAGGTTTCCAGACACCTCCACCAGGGTGTGTCTCTGTAGAGCTGCTACGGTGTAGTGATGTCTGACATGACTCTCACAGTAGGAGGCAGTGCAGGTCAGACAGGACTTCACAGCTTTGAGCTGTTTCTCAGTGCAGAAATCACAGGCCACATCTCCAGGTCCAGCGTAGCAGTGCTTGGGAAGAGCAGGGACCTTGAACCCTGCCTGGTGGAGTTTCTCAATCACTTTCTCCAAGGCTGAGTTAGTGAGGAGGTCAGGACGGGTTCTGAATCTCTTTCTGCACTGGGGGCAGTAGTAGTCTGTCTGGTTCCAGAAGGTCTCAATGCAACGTCTGCAGTAACTGTGTCCACAGGGGATGGAGACTGGCTCTTTGAGAACCTCTGTACACACTGAACATCTGAAGTGGTCCTCTGTCAGTAGACTGGCTGTCAGCTCACTGTACACAATGTGGTAGAGAAATGTGGTAGCTGTTTTAAAGACTATTATACAGGAGCTAACCTACTAGATTTACAGGAATGTGGAAGCTGTTTTAAAGACTATTATACAGGAGTTTAACTACTAGATTTACAAGAATGTGGAAGCTGTTTTTCACTTACCTGGCATCTTTTCCAAACATAATGGGCCTGTCCATGGACCAATCACTCTTCATGGACAGACACGGTGAACCCACCCTCTCCTGATTACCACTGTGGAAAGATCAAGGAGGGTTTAGTCATTGTGTGAATATGCAGAATGAAATACCTATCAGTCATGTTGACTGTTTGGATATACATCTAATAACAGTTAGTGAGATGATATAGTCCTACTATAGTCTACATCACTAGTAATATAGTCCTATTCCAGTCCACATCACTAGTAATATAGTCCTACTATAGTCCATATCACTAGTAATATAGTCCTATTCCAGTCCACATCACTAGTAATATAGTCCTATTCCATATCACTAGTAATATAGTCCTATTCCAGTCCACATCACTAGTAATATAGTCCTATTCCAGTCCACATCACTAGTAATATAGTCCTATTCCAGTCCACATCACTAATAATATAGTCCTATTCCAGTCAATATCACTAGTAATATAGTCCTATTCCAGTCCACATCACTAGTAATATAGTCCTATTCCAGTCCATATCACTAGTAATATAGTCCTATTCCAGTCCACATCACTAGTAATATAGTCCTACTATAGTCCATATCACTAGTAATATAGTCCTATTCCAGTCCACATCACTAGTAATATAGTCCTATTCCATATCACTAGTAATATAGTCCTATTCCAGTCCACATCACTAATAATATAGTCCTATTCCAGTCAATATCACTAGTAATATAGTCCTATTCCAGTCCACATCACTAGTAATATAGTCCTATTCCAGTCAATATCACTAGTAATATAGTCCTATTCCAGTCCATATCAATAGTAATATAGTCGTATTCCATATCACTAGTAATATAGTCCTATTCCAATCGATATCACTAGTAATATAGTCCTATTCCAGTCCATATCACTAGTAATATAGTCCTATTCCAGTCCATATCACTAGTAATATAGTCCTATTCCAGTCCATATCAATAGTAATATAGTCTTATTCCATATCACTAGTAATATAGTCCTATTCTAGTCCACATCACTAGTAATATAGTCCTATTCCATATCACTAGTAATATAGTCCTATTCCAGTCCACATCACTAGTAATATAGTCCTATTCCAGTCCATATCACTAGTAATATAGTCCTATTCCAGTCCACATCACTAGTAATATAGTCCTATTCCAGTCAATATCACTAGTAATATAGTCCCATTCCATATCACTAGTAATATAGTCCTATTCTAGTCCATATCACTAATAATATAGTCCTATTACAGTCCATATCACTAGTAATATAGTCCTATTCCAGTCCATATCACTAGTAATATTGTCCTATTCCAGTCCATATCACTAGTAATATAGTCATATTCCAGTCCATATCACTAGTAATATAGTCCTATTCCATATCACTAGTAATATAGTCCTATTCCATATCACTAGTAATATAGTCCTATTCCAGTCGATATCACTAGTAATATAGTCCTATTCCAGTCCATATCACTAGTCATATAGTCCTCTTCCATATCACTAGTAATATAGTCCTACTATAGTCCATATCACTAGTAATATAGTCCTATTCCAGTCAATATCACTAGTAATATAGTCCCATTCCATATCACTAGTAATATAGTCCTATTCTAGTCCATATCACTAATAATATAGTCCTATTACAGTCCATATCACTAGTAATATAGTCCTATTCCAGTCCATATCACTAGTAATATAGTCCTATTCCAGTCCATATCACTAGTAATATTGTCCTATTACAGTCCATATCACTAGTAATATAGTCATATTCCAGTCCATATCACTAGTAATATAGTCCCATTCCAGTCCATATCACTAGTAATATAGTACTATTCCAATCAATATCACTAGTAATATAGTCCTATTCTAGTCCACATCACTAGTAATATAGTCCTATTCCAGTCCATATCACTAGTAATATAGTCCTATTCCATATCACTAGTAATATAGTCCTATTCCAGTCGATATCACTAGTAATATAGTCCTATTCCAGTCCATATCACTAGTAATAAAGTCCTATTCCAGTCCATATCGCTAGTAATATAGTCCTATTCCAGTCCATATCACTAGTAATATAGTCTTATTCCAGTCCATATCACTAGTAATATAGTCCTATTCCAGTCCATATCACTAGTAATATAGTCCTATTCCATATCACTAGTAATATAGTCCTATTCCAGTCGATATCACTAGTAATATAGTCCTATTCCAGTCCACATCACTAGTAATATAGTCCTATTCCAGTCCATATCACTAGTAATATAGTCCTATTCCATATCACTAGTAATATAGTCCTATTCCAGTCGATATCACTAGTAATATAGTCCTATTCCAGTCCATATCACTAGTAATATAGTCCTATTCCAGTCCATATCACTAGTAATATAGTCCTATTCCAGTCCATATCACTAGTAATATAGTCCTATTCAGTCGATATCACTAGTAATATAGTCCTATTCTAGTCCACATAACTAGTAATATAGTCCTATTCCAGTCCATATCACTGGTAATATAGTCCTATTCCATATCACTAGTAATATAGTCCTATTCCAGTCGATATCACTAGTAATATAGTCCTATTCCAGTCCATATCACTAGTAATATAGTCCTATTCCAGTCGATATCACTAGTAATATAGTCCTATTCCAGTCGATATCACTAGTAATATAGTCCTATTCCAGTCCATATCACTAGTAATATAGTCCTATTCCAGTCCATATCACTAGTAATATAGTCCTATTCCAGTCCATATCACTAGTAATATAGTCCTATTCCAGTCCATATCACTAGTAATATAGTCCTATTCCAGTCCATATCACTAGTAATATAGTCCTATTCCATATCACTAGTAATATAGTCCTATTCCAGTCGATATCACTAGTAATATAGTCCTATTCCAGTCCACATCACTAGTAATATAGTCCTATTCCAGTCCATATCACTAGTAATATAGTCCTATTCCATATCACTAGTAATATAGTCCTATTCCAGTCGATATCACTAGTAATATAGTCCTATTCCAGTCCATATAGCTAGTAATATAGTCCTATTCCAGTCCACATCACTAGTAATATAGTCCTATTCCAGTCCATATCACTAGTAATATAGTCCTATTCCATATCACTAGTAATATAGTCCTATTCCAGTCGATATCACTAGTAATATAGTCCTATTCCAGTCCATATGACTAGTAATATAGTCCTATTCCAGTCCATATCACTAGTAATATAGTCCTATTCCAGTCCATATCACTAGTAATATAGTCCTATTCCATATCACTAGTAATATAGTCCTATTCCAGTCGATATCACTAGTAATATAGTCCTATTCTAGTCCACATCACTAGTAATATAGTCCTATTCCAGTCCATATCACTAGTAATATAGTCCTATTCCATATCACTAGTAATATAGTCCTATTCCAGTCGATATCACTAGTAATATAGTCCTATTCCAGTCCATATCACTAGTAATATAGTCCTATTCCAGTCCATATCACTAGTAATATAGTCCTATTCCAGTCCATATCACTAGTAATATAGTCCTATTCCAGTCCATATCACTAGTAATATAGTCCTATTCCAGTAGACATCACTAGTAATATAGTCCTACTATAGTCCATATCACTAGTAATATAGTCCTATTCCAGTCCACATCACTAGTAATATAGTCCTATTCCAGTCCATATCACTAGTAATATAGTCCTATTCCATATCACTAGTAATATAGTCCTATTCCAGTCGATATCACTAGTAATATAGTCCTATTCCAGTCCATATGACTAGTAATATAGTCCTATTCCAGTCCATATCACTAGTAATATAGTCCTATTCCAGTCCATATCACTAGTAATATAGTCCTATTCCATATCACTAGTAATATAGTCCTATTCCAGTCGATATCACTAGTAATATAGTCCTATTCTAGTCCACATCACTAGTAATATAGTCCTATTCCAGTCCATATCACTAGTAATATAGTCCTATTCCATATCACTAGTAATATAGTCCTATTCCAGTCGATATCACTAGTAATATAGTCCTATTCCAGTCCATATCACTAGTAATATAGTCCTATTCCAGTCCATATCACTAGTAATATAGTCCTATTCCAGTCCATATCACTAGTAATATAGTCCTATTCCAGTCCATATCACTAGTAATATAGTCCTATTCCAGTAGACATCACTAGTAATATAGTCCTACTATAGTCCATATCACTAGTAATATAGTCCTATTCCAGTCCACATCACTAATAATATAGTCCTATTCCAGTCCATATCACTAGTAATATAGTCCTATTCCAGTCCATATCACTAGTAATATAGTCCTATTCCAGTCCATATCACTAGTAATATAGTCTTATTCCATATCACTAGTAATATAGTCCTATTCTAGTCCACATCACTAGTAATATAGTCCTATTCCAGTCCATATCACTAGTAATATAGTCCTATTCCAGTCCACATCACTAGTAATATAGTCCTATTCCAGTCAATATCACTAGTAATATAGTCCCATTCCATATCACTAGTAATATAGTCCTATTCTAGTCCATATCACTAATAATATAGTCCTATTACAGTCCATATCACTAGTAATATAGTCCTATTCCAGTCCATATCACTAGTAATATTGTCCTATTCCAGTCCATATCACTAGTAATATAGTCATATTCCAGTCCATATCACTAGTAATATAGTCCTATTCCATATCACTAGTAATATAGTCCTATTCCATATCACTAGTAATATAGTCCTATTCCAGTCGATATCACTAGTAATATAGTCCTATTCCAGTCCATATCACTAGTCATATAGTCCTCTTCCATATCACTAGTAATATAGTCCTATTCCAGTCAATATCACTAGTAATATAGTCCCATTCCATATCACTAGTAATATAGTCCTATTCTAGTCCATATCACTAATAATATAGTCCTATTACAGTCCATATCACTAGTAATATAGTCCTATTCCAGTCCATATCACTAGTAATATAGTCCTATTCCAGTCCATATCACTAGTAATATTGTCCTATTACAGTCCATATCACTAGTAATATAGTCATATTCCAGTCCATATCACTAGTAATATAGTCCCATTCCAGTCCATATCACTAGTAATATAGTACTATTCCAATCAATATCACTAGTAATATAGTCCTATTCTAGTCCACATCACTAGTAATATAGTCCTATTCCAGTCCATATCACTAGTAATATAGTCCTATTCCAGTCCATATCACTGGTAATATAGTCCTATTCCATATCACTAGTAATATAGTCCTATTCCAGTCGATATCACTAGTAATATAGTCCTATTCCAGTCCATATCACTAGTAATATAGTCCTATTCCAGTCGATATCACTAGTAATATAGTCCTATTCCAGTCGATATCACTAGTAATATAGTCCTATTCCAGTCCATATCACTAGTAATATAGTCCTATTCCAGTCCATATCACTAGTAATATAGTCCTATTCCAGTCCATATCACTAGTAATATAGTCCTATTCCAGTCCATATCACTAGTAATATAGTCCTATTCCAGTCCATATCACTAGTAATATAGTCCTATTCCATATCACTAGTAATATAGTCCTATTCCAGTCGATATCACTAGTAATATAGTCCTATTCCAGTCCACATCACTAGTAATATAGTCCTATTCCAGTCCATATCACTAGTAATATAGTCCTATTCCATATCACTAGTAATATAGTCCTATTCCAGTCGATATCACTAGTAATATAGTCCTATTCCAGTCCATATAGCTAGTAATATAGTCCTATTCCAGTCCACATCACTAGTAATATAGTCCTATTCCAGTCCATATCACTAGTAATATAGTCCTATTCCATATCACTAGTAATATAGTCCTATTCCAGTCGATATCACTAGTAATATAGTCCTATTCCAGTCCATATGACTAGTAATATAGTCCTATTCCAGTCCATATCACTAGTAATATAGTCCTATTCCAGTCCATATCACTAGTAATATAGTCCTATTCCATATCACTAGTAATATAGTCCTATTCCAGTCGATATCACTAGTAATATAGTCCTATTCTAGTCCACATCACTAGTAATATAGTCCTATTCCAGTCCATATCACTAGTAATATAGTCCTATTCCATATCACTAGTAATATAGTCCTATTCCAGTCGATATCACTAGTAATATAGTCCTATTCCAGTCCATATCACTAGTAATATAGTCCTATTCCAGTCCATATCACTAGTAATATAGTCCTATTCCAGTCCATATCACTAGTAATATAGTCCTATTCCAGTCCATATCACTAGTAATATAGTCCTATTCCAGTAGACATCACTAGTAATATAGTCCTACTATAGTCCATATCACTAGTAATATAGTCCTATTCCAGTCCACATCACTAGTAATATAGTCCTATTCCAGTCCATATCACTAGTAATATAGTCCTATTCCATATCACTAGTAATATAGTCCTATTCCAGTCGATATCACTAGTAATATAGTCCTATTCCAGTCCATATGACTAGTAATATAGTCCTATTCCAGTCCATATCACTAGTAATATAGTCCTATTCCAGTCCATATCACTAGTAATATAGTCCTATTCCATATCACTAGTAATATAGTCCTATTCCAGTCGATATCACTAGTAATATAGTCCTATTCTAGTCCACATCACTAGTAATATAGTCCTATTCCAGTCCATATCACTAGTAATATAGTCCTATTCCATATCACTAGTAATATAGTCCTATTCCAGTCGATATCACTAGTAATATAGTCCTATTCCAGTCCATATCACTAGTAATATAGTCCTATTCCAGTCCATATCACTAGTAATATAGTCCTATTCCAGTCCATATCACTAGTAATATAGTCCTATTCCAGTCCATATCACTAGTAATATAGTCCTATTCCAGTAGACATCACTAGTAATATAGTCCTACTATAGTCCATATCACTAGTAATATAGTCCTATTCCAGTCCACATCACTAATAATATAGTCCTATTCCAGTCCATATCACTAGTAATATAGTCCTATTCCAGTCCATATCACTAGTAATATAGTCCTATTCCAGTCCATATCACTAGTAATATAGTCTTATTCCATATCACTAGTAATATAGTCCTATTCTAGTCCACATCACTAGTAATATAGTCCTATTCCAGTCCATATCACTAGTAATATAGTCCTATTCCAGTCCACATCACTAGTAATATAGTCCTATTCCAGTCAATATCACTAGTAATATAGTCCCATTCCATATCACTAGTAATATAGTCCTATTCTAGTCCATATCACTAATAATATAGTCCTATTACAGTCCATATCACTAGTAATATAGTCCTATTCCAGTCCATATCACTAGTAATATTGTCCTATTCCAGTCCATATCACTAGTAATATAGTCATATTCCAGTCCATATCACTAGTAATATAGTCCTATTCCATATCACTAGTAATATAGTCCTATTCCATATCACTAGTAATATAGTCCTATTCCAGTCGATATCACTAGTAATATAGTCCTATTCCAGTCCATATCACTAGTCATATAGTCCTCTTCCATATCACTAGTAATATAGTCCTATTCCAGTCAATATCACTAGTAATATAGTCCCATTCCATATCACTAGTAATATAGTCCTATTCTAGTCCATATCACTAATAATATAGTCCTATTACAGTCCATATCACTAGTAATATAGTCCTATTCCAGTCCATATCACTAGTAATATAGTCCTATTCCAGTCCATATCACTAGTAATATTGTCCTATTACAGTCCATATCACTAGTAATATAGTCATATTCCAGTCCATATCACTAGTAATATAGTCCCATTCCAGTCCATATCACTAGTAATATAGTACTATTCCAATCAATATCACTAGTAATATAGTCCTATTCTAGTCCACATCACTAGTAATATAGTCCTATTCCAGTCCATATCACTAGTAATATAGTCCTATTCCATATCACTAGTAATATAGTCCTATTCCAGTCGATATCACTAGTAATATAGTCCTATTCCAGTCCATATCACTAGTAATAAAGTCCTATTCCAGTCCATATCGCTAGTAATATAGTCCTATTCCAGTCCATATCACTAGTAATATAGTCTTATTCCAGTCCATATCACTAGTAATATAGTCCTATTCCAGTCCATATCACTAGTAATATAGTCCTATTCCATATCACTAGTAATATAGTCCTATTCCAGTCGATATCACTAGTAATATAGTCCTATTCCAGTCCACATCACTAGTAATATAGTCCTATTCCAGTCCATATCACTAGTAATATAGTCCTATTCCATATCACTAGTAATATAGTCCTATTCCAGTCGATATCACTAGTAATATAGTCCTATTCCAGTCCATATCACTAGTAATATAGTCCTATTCCAGTCCATATCACTAGTAATATAGTCCTATTCCAGTCCATATCACTAGTAATATAGTCCTATTCAGTCGATATCACTAGTAATATAGTCCTATTCTAGTCCACATAACTAGTAATATAGTCCTATTCCAGTCCATATCACTGGTAATATAGTCCTATTCCATATCACTAGTAATATAGTCCTATTCCAGTCGATATCACTAGTAATATAGTCCTATTCCAGTCCATATCACTAGTAATATAGTCCTATTCCAGTCGATATCACTAGTAATATAGTCCTATTCCAGTCGATATCACTAGTAATATAGTCCTATTCCAGTCCATATCACTAGTAATATAGTCCTATTCCAGTCCATATCACTAGTAATATAGTCCTATTCCAGTCCATATCACTAGTAATATAGTCCTATTCCAGTCCATATCACTAGTAATATAGTCCTATTCCAGTCCATATCACTAGTAATATAGTCCTATTCCATATCACTAGTAATATAGTCCTATTCCAGTCGATATCACTAGTAATATAGTCCTATTCCAGTCCACATCACTAGTAATATAGTCCTATTCCAGTCCATATCACTAGTAATATAGTCCTATTCCATATCACTAGTAATATAGTCCTATTCCAGTCGATATCACTAGTAATATAGTCCTATTCCAGTCCATATCACTAGTAATATAGTCCTATTCCAGTCCACATCACTAGTAATATAGTCCTATTCCAGTCCATATCACTAGTAATATAGTCCTATTCCATATCACTAGTAATATAGTCCTATTCCAGTCGATATCACTAGTAATATAGTCCTATTCTAGTCCACATCACTAGTAATATAGTCCTATTCCAGTCCATATCACTAGTAATATAGTCCTATTCCATATCACTAGTAATATAGTCCTATTCCAGTCGATATCACTAGTAATATAGTCCTATTCCAGTCCATATCACTAGTAATATAGTCCTATTCCAGTCCATATCACTAGTAATATAGTCCTATTCCAGTCCATATCACTAGTAATATAGTCCTATTCCAGTCCATATCACTAGTAATATAGTCCTATTCCAGTAGACATCACTAGTAATATAGTCCTACTATAGTCCATATCACTAGTAATATAGTCCTATTCCAGTCAATATCACTAGTAATATAGTCCTATTCCAGTCCACATCACTAATAATATAGTCCTATTCCAGTCCATATCACTAGTAATATAGTCCTATTCCAGTCCATATCACTAGTAATATAGTCCTATTCCAGTCCATATCACTAGTAATATAGTCTTATTCCATATCACTAGTAATATAGTCCTATTCTAGTCCACATCACTAGTAATATAGTCCTATTCTATATCACTAGTAATATAGTCCTATTCCAGTCGATATCACTAGTAATATAGTCCTATTCCAGTCCATATCACTAGTAATATAGTCCTATTACAGTCCATATCACTAGTAATATAGTCCTATTCCAGTCCATATCACTAGTAATATAGTCCTATTCCATATCACTAGTAATATAGTCCTATTCCAGTCCATATCACTAGTAATATAGTCCTATTCCAGTCCATATCACTAGTAATATAGTCCTATTCCAGTCGATATCACTAGTAATATAGTCCTATTCTAGTCCACATCACTAGTAATATAGTCCTATTCCAGTCCATATCACTAGTAATATAGTCCTATTCCATATCACTAGTAATATAGTCCTATTCCAGTCGATATCACTAGTAATATAGTCCTATTCCAGTCCATATGACTAGTAATATAGTCCTATTCCAGTCCATATCACTAGTAATATAGTCCTATTCCAGTCCATATCACTAGTAATATAGTCCTATTCCAGTCCATATCACTAGTAATATAGTCCTATTCCAGTAGACATCACTAGTAATATAGTCCTACTATAGTCCATATCACTAGTAATATAGTCCTATTCCAGTCAATATCACTAGTAATATAGTCCTATTCCAGTCCACATCACTAATAATATAGTCCTATTCCAGTCCATATCACTAGTAATATAGTCCTATTCCAGTCCATATCACTAGTAATATAGTCCTATTCCAGTCCATATCACTAGTAATATAGTCTTATTCCATATCACTAGTAATATAGTCCTATTCTAGTCCACATCACTAGTAATATAGTCCTATTCTATATCACTAGTAATATAGTCCTATTCCAGTCGATATCACTAGTAATATAGTCCTATTCCAGTCCATATCACTAGTAATATAGTCCTATTACAGTCCATATCACTAGTAATATAGTCCTATTCCAGTCCATATCACTAGTAATATAGTCCTATTCCATATCACTAGTAATATAGTCCTATTCCAGTCCATATCACTAGTAATATAGTCCTATTCCAGTCCATATCACTAGTAATATAGTCCTATTCCAGTCGATATCACTAGTAATATAGTCCTATTCTAGTCCACATCACTAGTAATATAGTCCTATTCCAGTCCATATCACTAGTAATATAGTCCTATTCCATATCACTAGTAATATAGTCCTATTCCAGTCGATATCACTAGTAATATAGTCCTATTCCAGTCCATATGACTAGTAATATAGTCCTATTCCAGTCCATATCACTAGTAATATAGTCCTATTCCAGTCCATATCACTAGTAATAAAGTCCTATTCCATATCACTAGTAATATAGTCCTATTCCAGTCGATATCACTAGTAATATAGTCCTATTCTAGTCCACATCACTAGTAATATAGTCCTATTCCAGTCCATATCACTAGTAATATAGTCCTATTCCATATCACTAGTAATATAGTCCTATTCCAGTCGATATCACTAGTAATATAGTCCTATTCCAGTCCATATCACTAGTAATATAGTCCTATTCCAGTCCATATCACTAGTAATATAGTCCTATTCCAGTCCATATCACTAGTAATATAGTCCTATTCCAGTCCATATCACTAGTAATATAGTCCTATTCCAGTCCACATCACTAGTAATATAGTCCTACTATAGTCCATATCACTAGTAATATAGTCCTATTCCAGTCAATATCACTAGTAATATAGTCCTATTCCAGTCCATATCACTAGTAATATAGTCTTATTCCATATCACTAGTAATATAGTCCTATTCTAGTCCACATCACTAGTAATATAGTCCTATTCCATATCACTAGTAATATAGTCCTATTCCAGTCCACATCACTAGTAATATAGTCCTATTCCAGTCAATATCACTAGTAATATAGTCCCATTCCATATCACTAGTAATATAGTCCTATTCTAGTCCATATCACTAATAATATAGTCCTATTACAGTCCATATCACTAGTAATATAGTCCTATTCCAGTCCATATCACTAGTAATATTGTCCTATTCCAGTCCATATCACTAGTAATATAGTCATATTCCAGTCCATATCACTAGTAATATAGTCCTATTCCAGTCCATATCACTAGTAATATAGTCCTATTCCAGTCCATATCACTAGTAACATTGTCCTATTCCAGTCCATATCACTAGTAATATAGTCCTATTCCAGTCGATATCACTAGTAATATAGTCCTATTCCAGTCCATATCACTAGTAATATAGTCCTATTCCAGTCCATATCACTAGTAATATAGTCCTATTCCAGTCCATATCACTAGTAATATAGTCCTATTCCAGTCCATATCACTAGTAATATAGTCCTATTCCAGTCGATATCACTAGTAATATAGTCCTATTCTAGTCCACATCACTAGTAATATAGTCCTATTCCAGTCCATATCACTAGTAATATAGTCCTATTTCATATCACTAGTAATATAGTCCTATTCCAGTCGATATCACTAGTAATATAGTCCTATTCCAGTCCATATGACTAGTAATATAGTCCTATTCCAGTCCATATCACTAGTAATATAGTCCTATTCCAGTCCATATCACTAGTAATATAGTCCTATTCCATATCACTAGTAATATAGTCCTATTCCAGTCGATATCACTAGTAATATAGTCCTATTCTAGTCCACATCACTAGTAATATAGTCCTATTCCAGTCCATATCACTAGTAATATAGTCCTATTCCAGTCGATATCACTAGTAATATAGTCCTATTCCAGTCCATATCACTAGTAATATAGTCCTAGTCCAGTCCATATCACTAGTAATATAGTCCTATTCCAGTCCATATCACTAGTAATATAGTCCTATTCCATATCACTAGTAATATAGTCCTATTCCAGTCCATATCACTAGTAATATAGTCCTATTCCAGTCCATATCACTAGTAATATAGTCCTATTCCAGTCGATATCACTAGTAATATAGTCCTATTCTAGTCCACATCACTAGTAATATAGTCCTATTCCAGTCCATATCACTAGTAATATAGTCCTATTCCATATCACTAGTAATATAGTCCTATTCCAGTCGATATCACTAGTAATATAGTCCTATTCCAGTCCATATGACTAGTAATATAGTCCTATTCCAGTCCATATCACTAGTAATATAGTCCTATTCCAGTCCATATCACTAGTAATATAGTCCTATTCCATATCACTAGTAATATAGTCCTATTCCAGTCGATATCACTAGTAATATAGTCCTATTCTAGTCCACATCACTAGTAATATAGTCCTATTCCAGTCCATATCACTAGTAATATAGTCCTATTCCATATCACTAGTAATATAGTCCTATTCCAGTCGATATCACTAGTAATATAGTCCTATTCCAGTCCATATCACTAGTAATATAGTCCTATTCCAGTCCATATCACTAGTAATATAGTCCTATTCCAGTCCATATCACTAGTAATATAGTCCTATTCCAGTCCATATCACTAGTAATATAGTCCTATTCCAGTAGACATCACTAGTAATATAGTCCTACTATAGTCCATATCACTAGTAATATAGTCCTATTCCAGTCAATATCACTAGTAATATAGTCCTATTCCAGTCCACATCACTAATAATATAGTCCTATTCCAGTCCATATCACTAGTAATATAGTCCTATTCCAGTCCATATCACTAGTAATATAGTCCTATTCCAGTCCATATCACTAGTAATATAGTCTTATTCCATATCACTAGTAATATAGTCCTATTCTAGTCCACATCACTAGTAATATAGTCCTATTCCAGTCCATATCACTAGTAATATAGTCCTATTCTATATCACTAGTAATATAGTCCTATTCCAGTCGATATCACTAGTAATATAGTCCTATTCCAGTCCATATCACTAGTAATATAGTCCTATTCCAGTCCATATCACTAGTAATATAGTCCTATTCCAGTCCATATCACTAGTAATATAGTCCTATTCCATATCACTAGTAATATAGTCCTATTCCAGTCCATATCACTAGTAATATAGTCCTATTCCAGTCCATATCACTAGTAATATAGTCCTATTCCAGTCGATATCACTAGTAATATAGTCCTATTCTAGTCCACATCACTAGTAATATAGTCCTATTCCAGTCCATATCACTAGTAATATAGTCCTATTCCATATCACTAGTAATATAGTCCTATTCCAGTCGATATCACTAGTAATATAGTCCTATTCCAGTCCATATGACTAGTAATATAGTCCTATTCCAGTCCATATCACTAGTAATATAGTCCTATTCCAGTCCATATCACTAGTAATAAAGTCCTATTCCATATCACTAGTAATATAGTCCTATTCCAGTCGATATCACTAGTAATATAGTCCTATTCTAGTCCACATCACTAGTAATATAGTCCTATTCCAGTCCATATCACTAGTAATATAGTCCTATTCCAGTCCATATCACTAGTAATATAGTCCTATTCCAGTCCATATCACTAGTAATATAGTCCTATTCCATATCACTAGTAATATAGTCCTATTCCAGTCGATATCACTAGTAATATAGTCCTATTCTAGTCCACATCACTAGTAATATAGTCCTATTCCAGTCCATATCACTAGTAATATAGTCCTATTCCATATCACTAGTAATATAGTCCTATTCCAGTCGATATCACTAGTAATATAGTCCTATTCCAGTCCATATCACTAGTAATATAGTCCTATTCCAGTCCATATCACTAGTAATATAGTCCTATTCCAGTCCATATCACTAGTAATATAGTCCTATTCCAGTCCATATCACTAGTAATATAGTCCTATTCCAGTAGACATCACTAGTAATATAGTCCTACTATAGTCCATATCACTAGTAATATAGTCCTATTCCAGTCAATATCACTAGTAATATAGTCCTATTCCAGTCCACATCACTAATAATATAGTCCTATTCCAGTCCATATCACTAGTAATATAGTCCTATTCCAGTCCATATCACTAGTAATATAGTCCTATTCCAGTCCATATCACTAGTAATATAGTCTTATTCCATATCACTAGTAATATAGTCCTATTCTAGTCCACATCACTAGTAATATAGTCCTATTCCAGTCCATATCACTAGTAATATAGTCCTATTCTATATCACTAGTAATATAGTCCTATTCCAGTCGATATCACTAGTAATATAGTCCTATTCCAGTCCATATCACTAGTAATATAGTCCTATTCCAGTCCATATCACTAGTAATATAGTCCTATTCCAGTCCATATCACTAGTAATATAGTCCTATTCCATATCACTAGTAATATAGTCCTATTCCAGTCCATATCACTAGTAATATAGTCCTATTCCAGTCCATATCACTAGTAATATAGTCCTATTCCAGTCGATATCACTAGTAATATAGTCCTATTCTAGTCCACATCACTAGTAATATAGTCCTATTCCAGTCCATATCACTAGTAATATAGTCCTATTCCATATCACTAGTAATATAGTCCTATTCCAGTCGATATCACTAGTAATATAGTCCTATTCCAGTCCATATGACTAGTAATATAGTCCTATTCCAGTCCATATCACTAGTAATATAGTCCTATTCCAGTCCATATCACTAGTAATAAAGTCCTATTCCATATCACTAGTAATATAGTCCTATTCCAGTCGATATCACTAGTAATATAGTCCTATTCTAGTCCACATCACTAGTAATATAGTCCTATTCCAGTCCATATCACTAGTAATATAGTCCTATTCCATATCACTAGTAATATAGTCCTATTCCAGTCGATATCACTAGTAATATAGTCCTATTCCAGTCCATATCACTAGTAATATAGTCCTATTCCAGTCCATATCACTAGTAATATAGTCCTATTCCAGTCCATATCACTAGTAATATAGTCCTATTCCAGTCCATATCACTAGTAATATAGTCCTATTCCAGTCCACATCACTAGTAATATAGTCCTACTATAGTCCATATCACTAGTAATATAGTCCTATTCCAGTCAATATCACTAGTAATATAGTCCTATTCCAGTCCATATCACTAGTAATATAGTCTTATTCCATATCACTAGTAATATAGTCCTATTCTAGTCCACATCACTAGTAATATAGTCCTATTCCATATCACTAGTAATATAGTCCTATTCCAGTCCACATCACTAGTAATATAGTCCTATTCAGGTCAATATCACTAGTAATATAGTCCCATTCCATATCACTAGTAATATAGTCCTATTCTAGTCCATATCACTAATAATATAGTCCTATTACAGTCCATATCACTAGTAATATAGTCCTATTCCAGTCCATATCACTAGTAATATTGTCCTATTCCAGTCCATATCACTAGTAATATAGTCATATTCCAGTCCATATCACTAGTAATATAGTCCTATTCCAGTCCATATCACTAGTAATATAGTCCTATTCCAGTCCATATCACTAGTAACATTGTCCTATTCCAGTCCATATCACTAGTAATATAGTCCTATTCCAGTCGATATCACTAGTAATATAGTCCTATTCCAGTCCATATCACTAGTAATATAGTCCTATTCCAGTCCATATCACTAGTAATATAGTCCTATTCCAGTCGATATCACTAGTAATATAGTCCTATTCTAGTCCACATCACTAGTAATATAGTCCTATTCCAGTCCATATCACTAGTAATATAGTCCTATTCCATATCACTAGTAATATAGTCCTATTCCAGTCGATATCACTAGTAATATAGTCCTATTCCAGTCCATATGACTAGTAATATAGTCCTATTCCAGTCCATATCACTAGTAATATAGTCCTATTCCAGTCCATATCACTAGTAATATAGTCCTATTCCATATCACTAGTAATATAGTCCTATTCCAGTCCATATCACTAGTAATATAGTCCTATTCCAGTCCATATCACTAGTAATATAGTCCTATTCCAGTCGATATCACTAGTAATATAGTCCTATTCTAGTCCACATCACTAGTAATATAGTCCTATTCCATATCACTAGTAATATAGTCCTATTCCAGTCGATATCACTAGTAATATAGTCCTATTCCAGTCCATATGACTAGTAATATAGTCCTATTCCAGTCCATATCACTAGTAATATAGTCCTATTCCAGTCCATATCACTAGTAATATAGTCCTATTCCAGTCCATATCACTAGTAATATAGTCCTATTCCATATCACTAGTAATATAGTCCTATTCCAGTCGATATCACAAGTAATATAGTCCTATTCTAGTCCACATCACTAGTAATATAGTCCTATTCCAGTCCATATCACTAGTAATATAGTCCTATTCCATATCACTAGTAATATAGTCCTATTCCAGTCGATATCACTAGTAATATAGTCCTATTCCAGTCGATATCACTAGTAATATAGTCCTATTACAGTCCATATCACTAGTAATATAGTCCTATTCCAGTCCATATCACTAGTAATATAGTCCTATTCCAGTCCATATCACTAGTAATATAGTCCTATTCCAGTCCATATCACTAGTAATATAGTCCTATTCCAGTCCATATCACTAGTAATATTGTCCTATTCCATATCACTAGTAATATAGTCCTATTCCAGTCGATATCACTAGTAATATAGTCCTATTCCAGTCCACATCACTAGTAATATAGTCCTATTCCAGTCCATATCACTAGTAATATAGGTCTATTCCATATCACTAGTAATATAGTCCTATTCCAGTCGATATCACTAGTATTATAGTCCTATTCCAGTCCATATCACTAGTAATATAGTCCTATTCCAGTCCATATCACTAGTAATATAGTCCTATTGCAGTCCATATCACTAGTAATATAGTCCTATTCCATATCACTAGTAATATAGTCCTATTCCAGGCGACATCACTAGTAATATAGTCCTATTCCAGTCCATATCACTAGTAATATAGTCCTATTCCAGTCCATATCACTAGTAATATAGTCCTATTCCAGTCCATATCAATTGTAATATAGTCCTATTCCATTCCACATCACTACTAATATAGTCCTATTCCAGTCCACATCACTAGTACTATAGTCCTATTCCAGTCCACATCACTAATAATATAGTCCTATTCCAGTCAATATTACTAGTAATATAGTCCTATTCCAGTGAACATCACTAATAATATAGTCCTATTCCAGTCAATATCACTAGTAATATAGTCCTATTCCAGTCCACATCACTGGTAATATAGTCCTATTCCAGTCCACATCACTAGTAAGATAGTCCTATTCCAGTCCACATCACTAGTAATATAGTCCTATTCCAGTCCACATCACTAGTAATATAGTCCTATTCCAGTCCACATCACTAATAATATAGTCCTATTCCAGTCAATATCACTAGTAATATAGTCCTATTCCAGTCCACATCACTAATAATATAGTCCTATTCCAGTCCATATCACTAGTAATATAGTCCTATTCTAGTCCACATCACTAGTAATATAGTCCTATTCCATATCACTAGTAATATAGTCCTATTCCAGTCCATATCACTAGTAATATAGTCCTATTCCATATCACTAGTAATATAGTCTTATTCCAGTCCATATCACTAGTAATATAGTCCTATTCCAGTCCATATCACTAGTAATATAGTCCTATTCCAGTCCATATCACTAGTAATATAGTCCTATTCCAGTCCACATCACTAGTAATATAGTCCTATTCCAGTCCATATCACTAGTAATATAGTCCTATTCCAGTCCACATCACTAGTAATATAGTCCTATTCCAGTCCATATCACTAGTAATATAGTCCTATTCCATATCACTAGTAATATAGTCCTATTCTAGTCCATATCCCTAGTAATATAGTCCTATTACAGTCCATATCACTAGTAATATAGTCCTATTCCAGTCCATATCACTAGTAATATAGTCCTATTCCAGTCCATATCACTAGTAATATAGTCCTATTCTAGTCCATATCCCTAGTAATATAGTCCTATTACAGTCCATATCACTAGTAATATAGTCCTATTCCAGTCCATATCACTAGTAATATAGTCCTATTCCAGTCCATATCACTAGTAATATAGTCCTATCCCAGTCCATATCACTAGTAATACAGTCCTATTCCAGTCCATGTCACTAGTACAAACATCTGAAGTGGTCCTCTGTCAGTAGACTGGCTGACAGCTCACTGTACACAAAATGCTAGAGAAATGTGGTTGCTGTTTTAAAGACTATTATACAGAGGCTAACCTAGAAGATTTACAGGAGTTTGGAAACTGTTTTAAGGACTGACTACACAGGGGCTAACCTAGAAGATTTACAGGAGTGTGGAAACTGTTCTTCACTTACCTGGTATCTTTTCCAAACATAATGGGCCTGTCCATGGACCAATCACTCTTCATGGACAGACACGGAGACCCCAACCTCTCCTGATTACTACTGTGGAAAGATCAAGGAGGGTTTAGTCATTGTGTGAATATGCAGAATGAAATACCTATCTTTCATGTTGACTGCTTGGATATACATCTAATAACAGTTAGTGAGATGATATAGTCCTACTATAGTCCACATTACTAGTAATATAGTCCTATTCCAGTCCACATCACTAGTAATATAGTCCTACTATAGTCCATATCACTAGTAATATAGTCCTATTCCAGTCCACATCACTAGTAATATAGTCCTACTATAGTCCATATCACTAGTAATATAGTCCTATTCCAGTCCATATCACTAGTAATATAGTCCTATTCCAGTCAATATCACTAGTAATATAGTCCTATTCCATATCACTAGTAATACAGTCCTATTCCAGTCCACATCACTAGTAATATAGTCCTATTCCAGTCCACATCACTAGTAATATAGTCCTATTCCAGTCATTATCACTAGTAATATAGTCCTATTCCAGTCCACATCACTAGTAATATAGTCCTAGTCCAGTCCATATCACTAGTAATATAGTCCTATTCCAGTCCATATCACTAGTAATATAGTCCTATTCCATATCACTAGTAATATAGTCCTATTCCAGTCCATATCACTAGTAATATAGTCCTATTCCAGTCCATATCACTAGTAATATAGTCCTATTCCAGTCGATATCACTAGTAATATAGTCCTATTCTAGTCCACATCACTAGTAATATAGTCCTATTCCAGTCCATATCACTAGTAATATAGTCCTATTCCATATCACTAGTAATATAGTCCTATTCCAGTCGATATCACTAGTAATATAGTCCTATTCCAGTCCATATGACTAGTAATATAGTCCTATTCCAGTCCATATCACTAGTAATATAGTCCTATTCCAGTCCATATCACTAGTAATATAGTCCTATTCCATATCACTAGTAATATAGTCCTATTCCAGTCGATATCACTAGTAATATAGTCCTATTCTAGTCCACATCACTAGTAATATAGTCCTATTCCAGTCCATATCACTAGTAATATAGTCCTATTCCATATCACTAGTAATATAGTCCTATTCCAGTCGATATCACTAGTAATATAGTCCTATTCCAGTCCATATCACTAGTAATATAGTCCTATTCCAGTCCATATCACTAGTAATATAGTCCTATTCAAGTCCATATCACTAGTAATATAGTCCTATTCCAGTCCATATCACTAGTAATATAGTCCTATTCCAGTAGACATCACTAGTAATATAGTCCTACTATAGTCCATATCACTAGTAATATAGTCCTATTCCAGTCAATATCACTAGTAATATAGTCCTATTCCAGTCCACATCACTAATAATATAGTCCTATTCCAGTCCATATCACTAGTAATATAGTCCTATTCCAGTCCATATCACTAGTAATATAGTCCTATTCCAGTCCATATCACTAGTAATATAGTCTTATCCCATATCACTAGTAATATAGTCCTATTCTAGTCCACATCACTAGTAATATAGTCCTATTCTATATCACTAGTAATATAGTCCTATTCCAGTCCATATCACTAGTAATATAGTCCTATTCCAGTCCATATCACTAGTAATATAGTCCTATTCCAGTCCATATCACTAGTAATATAGTCCTATTCCATATCACTAGTAATATAGTCCTATTCCAGTCCATATCACTAGTAATATAGTCCTATTCCAGTCCATATCACTAGTAATATAGTCCTATTCCAGTCGATATCACTAGTAATATAGTCCTATTCTAGTCCACATCACTAGTAATATAGTCCTATTCCAGTCCATATCACTAGTAATATAGTCCTATTCCATATCACTAGTAATATAGTCCTATTCCAGTCGATATCACTAGTAATATAGTCCTATTCCAGTCCATATGACTAGTAATATAGTCCTATTCCAGTCCATATCACTAGTAATATAGTCCTATTCCAGTCCATATCACTAGTAATAAAGTCCTATTCCATATCACTAGTAATATAGTCCTATTCCAGTCGATATCACTAGTAATATAGTCCTATTCTAGTCCACATCACTAGTAATATAGTCCTATTCCAGTCCATATCACTAGTAATATAGTCCTATTCCATATCACTAGTAATATAGTCCTATTCCAGTTGATATCACTAGTAATATAGTCCTATTCCAGTCGATATCACTAGTAATATAGTCCTATTCCAGTCCATATCACTAGTAATATAGTCCTATTCCAGTCCATATCACTAGTAATATAGTCCTATTCCAGTCCATATCACTAGTAATATAGTCCTATTCCAGTCCACATCACTAGTAATATAGTCCTACTATAGTCCATATCACTAGTAATATAGTCCTATTCCAGTCAATATCACTAGTAATATAGTCCTATTCCAGTCCATATCACTAGTAATATAGTCTTATTCCATATCACTAGTAATATAGTCCTATTCTAGTCCACATCACTAGTAATATAGTCCTATTCCATATCACTAGTAATATAGTCCTATTCCAGTCCACATCACTAGTAATATAGTCCTATTCCAGTCAATATCACTAGTAATATAGTCCCATTCCATATCACTAGTAATATAGTCCTATTCTAGTCCATATCACTAATAATATAGTCCTATTACAGTCCATATCACTAGTAATATAGTCCTATTCCAGTCCATATCACTAGTAATATTGTCCTATTCCAGTCCATATCACTAGTAATATAGTCATATTCCAGTCCATATCACTAGTAATATAGTCCTATTCCAGTCCATATCACTAGTAATATAGTCCTATTCCAGTCCATATCACTAGTAACATTGTCCTATTCCAGTCCATATCACTAGTAATATAGTCCTATTCCAGTCGATATCACTAGTAATATAGTCCTATTCCAGTCCATATCACTAGTAATATAGTCCTATTCCAGTCCATATCACTAGTAATATAGTCCTATTCCAGTCCATATCACTAGTAATATAGTCCTATTCCAGTCCATATCACTAGTAATATAGTCCTATTCCAGTCGATATCACTAGTAATATAGTCCTATTCTAGTCCACATCACTAGTAATATAGTCCTATTCCAGTCCATATCACTAGTAATATAGTCCTATTCCATATCACTAGTAATATAGTCCTATTCCAGTCGATATCACTAGTAATATAGTCCTATTCCAGTCCATATGACTAGTAATATAGTCCTATTCCAGTCCATATCACTAGTAATATAGTCCTATTCCAGTCCATATCACTAGTAATATAGTCCTATTCCATATCACTAGTAATATAGTCCTATTCCAGTCGATATCACTAGTAATATAGTCCTATTCTAGTCCACATCACTAGTAATATAGTCCTATTCCAGTCCATATCACTAGTAATATAGTCCTATTCCAGTCGATATCACTAGTAATATAGTCCTATTCCAGTCCATATCACTAGTAATATAGTCCTAGTCCAGTCCATATCACTAGTAATATAGTCCTATTCCAGTCCATATCACTAGTAATATAGTCCTATTCCATATCACTAGTAATATAGTCCTATTCCAGTCCATATCACTAGTAATATAGTCCTATTCCAGTCCATATCACTAGTAATATAGTCCTATTCCAGTCGATATCACTAGTAATATAGTCCTATTCTAGTCCACATCACTAGTAATATAGTCCTATTCCAGTCCATATCACTAGTAATATAGTCCTATTCCATATCACTAGTAATATAGTCCTATTCCAGTCGATATCACTAGTAATATAGTCCTATTCCAGTCCATATGACTAGTAATATAGTCCTATTCCAGTCCATATCACTAGTAATATAGTCCTATTCCAGTCGATATCACTAGTAATATAGTCCTATTCCATATCACTAGTAATATAGTCCTATTCCAGTCGATATCACTAGTAATATAGTCCTATTCTAGTCCACATCACTAGTAATATAGTCCTATTCCAGTTTATATCACTAGTAATATAGTCCTATTCCATATCACTAGTAATATAGTCCTATTCCAGTCGATATCACTAGTAATATAGTCCTATTCCAGTCGATATCACTATAGTCCTATTCCAGTCCATATCACTAGTAATATAGTCCTATTCCAGTCCATATCACTAGTAATATAGTCCTATTCCAGTCCATATCACTAGTAATATAGTCCTATTCCAGTCCATATCACTAGTAATATAGTCCTATTCCAGTCCATATCACTAGTAATATAGTCCTATTCCATATCACTAGTAATATAGTCCTATTCCAGTCGATATCACTAGTAATATAGTCCTATTCCAGTCCACATCACTAGTAATATAGTCCTATTCCAGTCCATATCACTAGTAATATAGTCCTATTCCATATCACTAGTAATATAGTCCTATTCCAGTCGATATCACTAGTAATATAGTCCTATTCCAGTCCATATCACTAGTAATATAGTCCTATTCCAGTCCATATCACTAGTAATATAGTCCTATTGCAGTCCATATCACTAGTAATATAGTCCTATTCCATATCACTAGTAATATAGTCCTATTCCAGTCCATATCACTAGTAATATAGTCCTATTCCAGTCCACATCACTAGTAATATAGTCCTATTCCATATCACTAGTAATATAGTCCTATTCCAGTCCATATCACTAGTAATATAGTCCTATTCCATATCACTAGTAATATAGTCCTATTCCAGGCGACATCACTAGTAATATAGTCCTATTCCAGTCCATATGACTAGTAATATAGTCCTATTCCAGTCCATATCACTAGTAATATAGTCCTATTCCAGTCCATATCAATTGTAATATAGTCCTATTCCATTCCACATCACTACTAATATAGTCCTATTCCAGTCCACATCACTAGTAATATAGTCCTATTCCAGTCCACATCACTAATAATATAGTCCTATTCCAGTCAATATTACTAGTAATATAGTCCTATTCCAGTGAACATCACTAATAATATAGTCCTATTCCAGTCAATATCACTAGTAATATAGTCCTATTCCAGTCCACATCACTAGTAATATAGTCCTATTCCAGTCCACATCACTAGTAATATAGTCCTATTCCAGTCCACATCACTAGTAATATAGTCCTATTCCAGTCCACATCACTAGTAATATAGTCCTATTCCAGTCCACATCACTAATAATATAGTCCTATTCCAGTCAATATCACTAGTAATATAGTCCTATTCCAGTCCACATCACTAATAATATAGTCCTATTCCAGTACATATCACTAGTAATATAGTCCTATTCTAGTCCACCTCACTAGTAATATAGTCCTATTCCAGTCCATATCACTAGTAATATAGTCCTATTCCATATCACTAGTAATATAGTCCTATTCCAGTCGATATCACTAGTAATATAGTCCTATTCCAGTCCATATCACTAGTAATATAGTCCTATTCCAGTCCATATCACTAGTAATATAGTCCTATTCCAGTCCATATCACTAGTAATATAGTCCTATTCCAGTCCATATCACTAGTAATATAGTCCTATTCCAGTCGATATCACTAGTAATATAGTCCTATTCTAGTCCACATCACTAGTAATATAGTCCTATTCCAGTCCATATCACTAGTAATATAGTCCTATTCCATATCACTAGTAATATAGTCCTATTCCAGTCGATATCACTAGTAATATAGTCCTATTCCAGTCCATATGACTAGTAATATAGTCCTATTCCAGTCCATATCACTAGTAATATAGTCCTATTCCAGTCGATATCACTAGTAATATAGTCCTATTCCAGTCGATATCACTAGTAATATAGTCCTATTCCAGTCCATATCACTAGTAATATAGTCCTATTCCAGTCCATATCACTAGTAATATAGTCCTATTCCAGTCCATATCACAAGTAATATAGTCCTATTCCAGTCCATATCACTAGTAATATAGTCCTATTCCAGTCCATATCACTAGTAATATAGTCCTATTCCATATCACTAGTAATATAGTCCTATTCCAGTCGATATCACTAGTAATATAGTCCTATTCCAGTCCACATCACTAGTAATAGAGTCCTATTCCAGTCCATATCACTAGTAATATAGTCCTATTCCATATCACTAGTAATATAGTCCTATTCCAGTCGATATCACTAGTAATATAGTCCTATTCCAGTCCATATCACTAGTAATATAGTCCTATTCCAGTCCAAATCACTAGTAATATAGTCCTATTGCAGTCCATATCACTAGTAATATAGTCCTATTCCATATCACTAGTAATATAGTCCTATTCCAGGCGACATCACTAGTAATATAGTCCTATTCCAGTCCATATCACTAGTAATATAGTCCTATTCCAGTCCATATCACTAGTAATATAGTCCTATTCCATATCACTAGTAATATAGTCCTATTCCAGTCGATATCACTAGTAATATAGTCCTATTCCAGTCCATATCACTAGTAATATAGTCCTATTCCAGTCCATATCACTAGTAATATAGTCCTATTCCAGTCCATATCACTAGTAATATAGTCCTATTCCATATCACTAGTAATATAGTCCTATTCCAGTCCATATCACTAGTAATATAGTCCTATTCCAGTCCATATCACTAGTAATATAGTCCTATTCCAGTCGATATCACTAGTAATATAGTCCTATTCTAGTCCACATCACTAGTAATATAGTCCTATTCCATATCACTAGTAATATAGTCCTATTCCAGTCGATATCACTAGTAATATAGTCCTATTCCAGTCCATATGACTAGTAATATAGTCCTATTCCAGTCCATATCACTAGTAATATAGTCCTATTCCAGTCCATATCACTAGTAATATAGTCCTATTCCAGTCCATATCACTAGTAATATAGTCCTATTCCATATCACTAGTAATATAGTCCTATTCCAGTCGATATCACTAGTAATATAGTCCTATTCTAGTCCACATCACTAGTAATATAGTCCTATTCCAGTCCATATCACTAGTAATATAGTCCTATTCCATATCACTAGTAATATAGTCCTATTCCAGTCGATATCACTAGTAATATAGTCCTATTCCAGTCGATATCACTAGTAATATAGTCCTATTACAGTCCATATCACTAGTAATATAGTCCTATTCCAGTCCATATCACTAGTAATATAGTCCTATTCCAGTCCATATCACTAGTAATATAGTCCTATTCCAGTCCATATCACTAGTAATATAGTCCTATTCCAGTCCATATCACTAGTAATATTGTCCTATTCCATATCACTAGTAATATAGTCCTATTCCAGTCGATATCACTAGTAATATAGTCCTATTCCAGTCCACATCACTAGTAATATAGTCCTATTCCAGTCCATATCACTAGTAATATAGGTCTATTCCATATCACTAGTAATATAGTCCTATTCCAGTCGATATCACTAGTAATATAGTCCTATTCCAGTCCATATCACTAGTAATATAGTCCTATTCCAGTCCATATCACTAGTAATATAGTCCTATTGCAGTCCATATCACTAGTAATATAGTCCTATTCCATATCACTAGTAATATAGTCCTATTCCAGGCGACATCACTAGTAATATAGTCCTATTCCAGTCCATATCACTAGTAATATAGTCCTATTCCAGTCCATATCACTAGTAATATAGTCCTATTCCAGTCCATATCAATTGTAATATAGTCCTATTCCATTCCACATCACTACTAATATAGTCCTATTCCAGTCCACATCACTAGTACTATAGTCCTATTCCAGTCCACATCACTAATAATATAGTCCTATTCCAGTCAATATTACTAGTAATATAGTCCTATTCCAGTGAACATCACTAATAATATAGTCCTATTCCAGTCAATATCACTAGTAATATAGTCCTATTCCAGTCCATATCACTAGTAATATAGTCCTATTCCATATCACTAGTAATATAGTCCTATTCCAGTCCATATCACTAGTAATATAGTCCTATTCCAGTCCATATCACTAGTAATATAGTCCTATTCCAGTCGATATCACTAGTAATATAGTCCTATTCTAGTCCACATCACTAGTAATATAGTCCTATTCCATATCACTAGTAATATAGTCCTATTCCAGTCGATATCACTAGTAATATAGTCCTATTCCAGTCCATATGACTAGTAATATAGTCCTATTCCAGTCCATATCACTAGTAATATAGTCCTATTCCAGTCCATATCACTAGTAATATAGTCCTATTCCAGTACATATCACTAGTAATATAGTCCTATTCCATATCACTAGTAATATAGTCCTATTCCAGTCGATATCACTAGTAATATAGTCCTATTCTAGTCCACATCACTAGTAATATAGTCCTATTCCAGTCCATATCACTAGTAATATAGTCCTATTCCATATCACTAGTAATATAGTCCTATTCCAGTCGATATCACTAGTAATATAGTCCTATTCCAGTCGATATCACTAGTAATATAGTCCTATTACAGTCCATATCACTAGTAATATAGTCCTATTCCAGTCCATATCACTAGTAATATAGTCCTATTCCAGTCCATATCACTAGTAATATAGTCCTATTCCAGTCCATATCACTAGTAATATAGTCCTATTCCAGTCCATATCACTAGTAATATTGTCCTATTCCATATCACTAGTAATATAGTCCTATTCCAGTCGATATCACTAGTAATATAGTCCTATTCCAGTCCACATCACTAGTAATATAGTCCTATTCCAGTCCATATCACTAGTAATATAGGTCTATTCCATATCACTAGTAATATAGTCCTATTCCAGTCGATATCACTAGTAATATAGTCCTATTCCAGTCCATATCACTAGTAATATAGTCCTATTCCAGTCCATATCACTAGTAATATAGTCCTATTGCAGTCCATATCACTAGTAATATAGTCCTATTCCATATCACTAGTAATATAGTCCTATTCCAGGCGACATCACTAGTAATATAGTCCTATTCCAGTCCATATCACTAGTAATATAGTCCTATTCCAGTCCATATCACTAGTAATATAGTCCTATTCCAGTCCATATCAATTGTAATATAGTCCTATTCCATTCCACATCACTACTAATATAGTCCTATTCCAGTCCACATCACTAGTACTATAGTCCTATTCCAGTCCACATCACTAATAATATAGTCCTATTCCAGTCAATATTACTAGTAATATAGTCCTATTCCAGTGAACATCACTAATAATATAGTCCTATTCCAGTCAATATCACTAGTAATATAGTCCTATTCCAGTCCACATCACTGGTAATATAGTCCTATTCCAGTCCACATCACTAGTAATATAGTCCTATTCCAGTCCACATCACTAGTAATATAGTCCTATTCCAGTCCACATCACTAGTAATATAGTCCTATTCCAGTCCACATCACTAATAATATAGTCCTATTCCAGTCAATATCACTAGTAATATAGTCCTATTCCAGTCCATATCACTAGTAATATAGTCCTATTCTAGTCCACATCACTAGTAATATAGTCCTATTCCATATCACTAGTAATATAGTCCTATTCCAGTCCATATCACTAGTAATATAGTCCTATTCCATATCACTAGTAATATAGTCTTATTCCAGTCCATATCACTAGTAATATAGTCCTATTCCAGTCCATATCACTAGTAATATAGTCCTATTCCAGTCCATATCACTAGTAATATAGTCCTATTCCAGTCCACATCACTAGTAATATAGTCCTATTCCAGTCCATATCACTAGTAATATAGTCCTATTCCAGTCCACATCACTAGTAATATAGTCCTATTGCAGTCCATATCACTAGTAATATAGTCCTATTCCATATCACTAGTAATATAGTCCTATTCCAGGCGACATCACTAGTAATATAGTCCTATTCCAGTCCATATCACTAGTAATATAGTCCTATTCCAGTCCATATCACTAGTAATATAGTCCTATTCCAGTCCATATCAATTGTAATATAGTCCTATTCCATTCCACATCACTACTAATATAGTCCTATTCCAGTCCACATCACTAGTACTATAGTCCTATTCCAGTCCACATCACTAATAATATAGTCCTATTCCAGTCAATATTACTAGTAATATAGTCCTATTCCAGTGAACATCACTAATAATATAGTCCTATTCCAGTCAATATCACTAGTAATATAGTCCTATTCCAGTCCACATCACTGGTAATATAGTCCTATTCCAGTCCACATCACTAGTAATATAGTCCTATTCCAGTCCACATCACTAGTAATATAGTCCTATTCCAGTCCACATCACTAGTAATATAGTCCTATTCCAGTCCACATCACTAATAATATAGTCCTATTCCAGTCAATATCACTAGTAATATAGTCCTATTCCAGTCCACATCACTAATAATATAGTCCTATTCCAGTCCATATCACTAGTAATATAGTCCTATTCTAGTCCACATCACTAGTAATATAGTCCTATTCCATATCACTAGTAATATAGTCCTATTCCAGTCCATATCACTAGTAATATAGTCCTATTCCATATCACTAGTAATATAGTCTTATTCCAGTCCATATCACTAGTAATATAGTCCTATTCCAGTCCATATCACTAGTAATATAGTCCTATTCCAGTCCATATCACTAGTAATATAGTCCTATTCCAGTCCACATCACTAGTAATATAGTCCTATTCCAGTCCATATCACTAGTAATATAGTCCTATTCCAGTCCACATCACTAGTAATATAGTCCTATTCCAGTCCATATCACTAGTAATATAGTCCTATTCCATATCACTAGTAATATAGTCCTATTCTAGTCCATATCCCTAGTAATATAGTCCTATTACAGTCCATATCACTAGTAATATAGTCCTATTCCAGTCCATATCACTAGTAATATAGTCCTATTCCAGTCCATATCACTAGTAATATAGTCCTATTCTAGTCCATATCCCTAGTAATATAGTCCTATTACAGTCCATATCACTAGTAATATAGTCCTATTCCAGTCCATATCACTAGTAATATAGTCCTATTCCAGTCCATATCACTAGTAATATAGTCCTATCCCAGTCCATATCACTAGTAATACAGTCCTATTCCAGTCCATGTCACTAGTACAAACATCTGAAGTGGTCCTCTGTCAGTAGACTGGCTGACAGCTCACTGTACACAAAATGCTAGAGAAATGTGGTTGCTGTTTTAAAGACTATTATACAGAGGCTAACCTAGAAGATTTACAGGAGTTTGGAAACTGTTTTAAGGACTGACTACACAGGGGCTAACCTAGAAGATTTACAGGAGTGTGGAAACTGTTCTTCACTTACCTGGTATCTTTTCCAAACATAATGGGCCTGTCCATGGACCAATCACTCTTCATGGACAGACACGGAGACCCCAACCTCTCCTGATTACTACTGTGGAAAGATCAAGGAGGGTTTAGTCATTGTGTGAATATGCAGAATGAAATACCTATCTTTCATGTTGACTGCTTGGATATACATCTAATAACAGTTAGTGAGATGATATAGTCCTACTATAGTCCACATTACTAGTAATATAGTCCTATTCCAGTCCACATCACTAGTAATATAGTCCTACTATAGTCCATATCACTAGTAATATAGTCCTATTCCAGTCCACATCACTAGTAATATAGTCCTACTATAGTCCATATCACTAGTAATATAGTCCTATTCCAGTCCATATCACTAGTAATATAGTCCTATTCCAGTCAATATCACTAGTAATATAGTCCTATTCCATATCACTAGTAATACAGTCCTATTCCAGTCCACATCACTAGTAATATAGTCCTATTCCAGTCCACATCACTAGTAATATAGTCCTATTCCAGTCATTATCACTAGTAATATAGTCCTATTCCAGTCCACATCACTAGTAATATAGTCCTATTCCAGTCAATATCACTAGTAATATAGTCCTATTCCATATCACTAGTAATACAGTCCTATTCCAGTCCACATCACTAGTAATATAGTCCTATTCCAGTCCACATCACTAGTAATATAGTCCTATTCCAGTCCATATCACTAGTAATATAGTCCTATTCCAGTCCATATCACTAGTAATAGAGTCCTATTCCATATCACTAGTAATATAGTCCTATTCCAGTCGATATCACTAGTAATATAGTCCTATTCCAGTCCATATCACTAGTAATATAGTCCTATTCCAGTCCATATCACTAGTAATATAGTCCTATTCCAGTCCATATCACTAGTAATATAGTCCTATTCCATATCACTAGTAATATAGTCCTATTCCAGTCCATATCACTAGTAATATAGTCCTATTCCAGTCCATATCACTAGTAATATAGTCCTATTCCAGTCGATATCACTAGTAATATAGTCCTATTCTAGTCCACATCACTAGTAATATAGTCCTATTCCATATCACTAGTAATATAGTCCTATTCCAGTCGATATCACTAGTAATATAGTCCTATTCCAGTCCATATGACTAGTAATATAGTCCTATTCCAGTCCATATCACTAGTAATATAGTCCTATTCCAGTCCATATCACTAGTAATATAGTCCTATTCCAGTCCATATCACTAGTAATATAGTCCTATTCCATATCACTAGTAATATAGTCCTATTCCAGTCGATATCACTAGTAATATAGTCCTATTCTAGTCCACATCACTAGTAATATAGTCCTATTCCAGTCCATATCACTAGTAATATAGTCCTATTCCATATCACTAGTAATATAGTCCTATTCCAGTCGATATCACTAGTAATATAGTCCTATTCCAGTCGATATCACTAGTAATATAGTCCTATTACAGTCCATATCACTAGTAATATAGTCCTATTCCAGTCCATATCACTAGTAATATAGTCCTATTCCAGTCCATATCACTAGTAATATAGTCCTATTCCAGTCCATATCACTAGTAATATAGTCCTATTCCAGTCCATATCACTAGTAATATTGTCCTATTCCATATCACTAGTAATATAGTCCTATTCCAGTCGATATCACTAGTAATATAGTCCTATTCCAGTCCACATCACTAGTAATATAGTCCTATTCCAGTCCATATCACTAGTAATATAGGTCTATTCCATATCACTAGTAATATAGTCCTATTCCAGTCGATATCACTAGTAATATAGTCCTATTCCAGTCCATATCACTAGTAATATAGTCCTATTCCAGTCCATATCACTAGTAATATAGTCCTATTGCAGTCCATATCACTAGTAATATAGTCCTATTCCATATCACTAGTAATATAGTCCTATTCCAGGCGACATCACTAGTAATATAGTCCTATTCCAGTCCATATCACTAGTAATATAGTCCTATTCCAGTCCATATCACTAGTAATATAGTCCTATTCCAGTCCATATCAATTGTAATATAGTCCTATTCCATTCCACATCACTACTAATATAGTCCTATTCCAGTCCACATCACTAGTACTATAGTCCTATTCCAGTCCACATCACTAATAATATAGTCCTATTCCAGTCAATATTACTAGTAATATAGTCCTATTCCAGTGAACATCACTAATAATATAGTCCTATTCCAGTCAATATCACTAGTAATATAGTCCTATTCCAGTCCACATCACTGGTAATATAGTCCTATTCCAGTCCACATCACTAGTAATATAGTCCTATTCCAGTCCACATCACTAGTAATATAGTCCTATTCCAGTCCACATCACTAGTAATATAGTCCTATTCCAGTCCACATCACTAATAATATAGTCCTATTCCAGTCAATATCACTAGTAATATAGTCCTATTCCAGTCCACATCACTAATAATATAGTCCTATTCCAGTCCATATCACTAGTAATATAGTCCTATTCTAGTCCACATCACTAGTAATATAGTCCTATTCCATATCACTAGTAATATAGTCCTATTCCAGTCCATATCACTAGTAATATAGTCCTATTCCATATCACTAGTAATATAGTCTTATTCCAGTCCATATCACTAGTAATATAGTCCTATTCCAGTCCATATCACTAGTAATATAGTCCTATTCCAGTCCATATCACTAGTAATATAGTCCTATTCCAGTCCACATCACTAGTAATATAGTCCTATTCCAGTCCATATCACTAGTAATATAGTCCTATTCCAGTCCACATCACTAGTAATATAGTCCTATTCCAGTCCATATCACTAGTAATATAGTCCTATTCCATATCACTAGTAATATAGTCCTATTCTAGTCCATATCCCTAGTAATATAGTCCTATTACAGTCCATATCACTAGTAATATAGTCCTATTCCAGTCCATATCACTAGTAATATAGTCCTATTCCAGTCCATATCACTAGTAATATAGTCCTATTCTAGTCCATATCCCTAGTAATATAGTCCTATTACAGTCCATATCACTAGTAATATAGTCCTATTCCAGTCCATATCACTAGTAATATAGTCCTATTCCAGTCCATATCACTAGTAATATAGTCCTATCCCAGTCCATATCACTAGTAATACAGTCCTATTCCAGTCCATGTCACTAGTACAAACATCTGAAGTGGTCCTCTGTCAGTAGACTGGCTGACAGCTCACTGTACACAAAATGCTAGAGAAATGTGGTTGCTGTTTTAAAGACTATTATACAGAGGCTAACCTAGAAGATTTACAGGAGTTTGGAAACTGTTTTAAGGACTGACTACACAGGGGCTAACCTAGAAGATTTACAGGAGTGTGGAAACTGTTCTTCACTTACCTGGTATCTTTTCCAAACATAATGGGCCTGTCCATGGACCAATCACTCTTCATGGACAGACACGGAGACCCCAACCTCTCCTGATTACTACTGTGGAAAGATCAAGGAGGGTTTAGTCATTGTGTGAATATGCAGAATGAAATACCTATCTTTCATGTTGACTGCTTGGATATACATCTAATAACAGTTAGTGAGATGATATAGTCCTACTATAGTCCACATTACTAGTAATATAGTCCTATTCCAGTCCACATCACTAGTAATATAGTCCTACTATAGTCCATATCACTAGTAATATAGTCCTATTCCAGTCCACATCACTAGTAATATAGTCCTACTATAGTCCATATCACTAGTAATATAGTCCTATTCCAGTCCATATCACTAGTAATATAGTCCTATTCCAGTCAATATCACTAGTAATATAGTCCTATTCCATATCACTAGTAATACAGTCCTATTCCAGTCCACATCACTAGTAATATAGTCCTATTCCAGTCCACATCACTAGTAATATAGTCCTATTCCAGTCATTATCACTAGTAATATAGTCCTATTCCAGTCCACATCACTAGTAATATAGTCCTATTCCAGTCAATATCACTAGTAATATAGTCCTATTCCATATCACTAGTAATACAGTCCTATTCCAGTCCACATCACTAGTAATATAGTCCTATTCCAGTCCACATCACTAGTAATATAGTCCTATTCCAGTCCATATCACTAGTAATATAGTCCTATTCCAGTCCATATCACTAGTAATATAGTCCTATTCCATATCACTAGTAATATAGTCCTATTCCAGTCCATATCACTAGTAATATAGTCCTATTCCAGTCAATATCACTAGTAATATAGTCCTATTCCAGTCCACATCACTAGTAATATAGTCCTATTCCAGTCCATATCACTAGTAATATAGTCCTATTCCAGTCCATATCACTAGTAATATAGTCCTATTCCAGTCCATATCACTCGTAATATAGTCCTATTCCAGTCCATATCACTAGTAATATAGTCCTATTCCAGTCCATATCACTAGTAATATAGTCCTATTCCATATCACTAGTAATATAGTCCTATTCTAGTCCATATCCCTAGTAATATAGTCCTATTACAGTCCATATCACTAGTAATATAGTCCTATTCTAGTCCACATCACAAGTAATATAGTCCTATTCCATATCACTAGTAATATAGTCCTATTCCAGTCCATATCACTAGTAATATAGTCCTATTCCATATCACTAGTAATATAGTCTTATTCCAGTCCATATCACTAGTAATATAGTCCTATTCCAGTCCATATCACTAGTAATATAGTCCTATTCCAGTCCATATCACTAGTAATATAGTCCTATTCCAGTCCACATCACTAGTAATATAGTCCTATTCCAGTCCATATCACTAGTAATATAGTCCTATTCCAGTCCACATCACTAGTAATATAGTCCTATTCCAGTCCATATCACTAGTAATATAGTCCTATTCCATATCACTAGTAATATAGTCCTATTCTAGTCCATATCCCTAGTAATATAGTCCTATTACAGTCCATATCACTAGTAATATAGTCCTATTCCAGTCCATATCACTAGTAATATAGTCCTATTCCAGTCCATATCACTAGTAATATAGTCCTATTCTAGTCCATATCCCTAGTAATATAGTCCTATTACAGTCCATATCACTAGTAATATAGTCCTATTCCAGTCCATATCACTAGTAATATAGTCCTATTCCAGTCCATATCACTAGTAATATAGTCCTATCCCAGTCCATATCACTAGTAATACAGTCCTATTCCAGTCCATGTCACTAGTACAAACATCTGAAGTGGTCCTCTGTCAGTAGACTGGCTGACAGCTCACTGTACACAAAATGCTAGAGAAATGTGGTTGCTGTTTTAAAGACTATTATACAGAGGCTAACCTAGAAGATTTACAGGAGTTTGGAAACTGTTTTAAGGACTGACTACACAGGGGCTAACCTAGAAGATTTACAGGAGTGTGGAAACTGTTCTTCACTTACCTGGTATCTTTTCCAAACATAATGGGCCTGTCCATGGACCAATCACTCTTCATGGACAGACACGGAGACCCCAACCTCTCCTGATTACTACTGTGGAAAGATCAAGGAGGGATTAGTCATTGTGTGAATATGCAGAATGAAATACCTATCTTTCATGTTGACTGCTTGGATATACATCTAATAACAGTTAGTGAGATGATATAGTCCTACTATAGTCCACATTACTAGTAATATAGTCCTATTCCAGTCCACATCACTAGTAATATAGTCCTACTATAGTCCATATCACTAGTAATATAGTCCTATTCCAGTCCACATCACTAGTAATATAGTCCTATTCCATATCACTAGTAATATAGTCCTATTCCAGTCCACATCACTAGTAATATAGTCCTATTCCAGTCCACATCACTAGTAATATAGTCCTATTCCAGTCCACATCACTAATAATATAGTCCTATTCCAGTCAATATCACTAGTAATATAGTCCTATTCCAGTCCACATCACTAGTAATATAGTCCTATTCCAGTCATTATCACTAGTAATATAGTCCTATTCCAGTCCACATCACTAGTAATATAGTCCTATTCCAGTCAATATCACTAGTAATATAGTCCTATTCCATATCACTAGTAATACAGTCCTATTCCAGTCCACATCACTAGTAATATAGTCCTATTCCAGTCCACATCACTAGTAATATAGTCCTATTCCAGTCCATATCACTAGTAATATAGTCCTATTCCAGTCCATATCACTAGTAATATAGTCCTATTCCATATCACTAGTAATATAGTCCTATTCCAGTCGATATCACTAGTAATATAGTCCTATTCCAGTCCATATCACTAGTAATATAGTCCTATTCCAGTCCATATCACTAGTAATATAGTCCTATTCCAGTCCATATCACTAGTAATATAGTCCTATTCCATATCACTAGTAATATAGTCCTATTCCAGTCCATATCACTAGTAATATAGTCCTATTCCAGTCAATATCACTAGTAATATAGTCCTATTCCAGTCCACATCACTAGTAATATAGTCCTATTCCAGTCCACATCACTAGTAATATAGTCCTATTCCAGTCCATATCACTAGTAATATAGTCCTATTCCAGTCCATATCACTAGTAATATAGTCCTATTCCATATCACTAGTAATATAGTCCTATTCCAGTCGATATCACTAGTAATATAGTCCTATTCCAGTCCATATCACTAGTAATATAGTCCTATTCCAGTCCATATCATTAGTAATATAGTCCTATTCCAGTCCATATCACTAGTAATATAGTCCTATTCCATATCACTAGTAATATAGTCCTATTCCAGTCCATATCACTAGTAATATAGTCCTATTCCAGTCAATATCACTAGTAATATAGTCCTATTCCAGTCCACATCACTAGTAATATAGTCCTATTCCAGTCCATATCACTAGTAATATAGTCCTATTCCAGTCCATATCACTAGTAATATAGTCCTATTCCAGTCCATATCACTAGTAATATAGTCCTATTCCAGTCCATATCACTAGTAATATAGTCCTATTCCATATCACTAGTAATATAGTCCTATTCTAGTCCATATCCCTAGTAATATAGTCCTATTACAGTCCATATCACTAGTAATATAGTCCTATTCCAGTCCATATCACTAGTAATATAGTCCTATTCCAGTCCACATCACTAGTAATATAGTCCTATTCCAGTCCATATCACTAGTAATATAGTCCTATTCCAGTCCATATCACTAGTAATATAGTCATATTCCAGTCCATATCACTAGTAATATAGTCCTATTCCATATCACTAGTAATATAGTCCTATTCCATATCACTAGTAATATAGTCCTATTCCAGTCCATATCACTAGTAATATAGTCCTATTCCAGTCCATATCACTAGTAATATAGTCCTATTCCATATCACTAGTAATATAGTCCTATTCCAGTCCATATCACTAGTAATATAGTCCTATTCCAGTCCATATCACTAGTAATATAGTCCTATTCCAGTCCATATCACTAGTAATATAGTCCTATTCCAGTCAATATCACTAGTAATATAGTCCTATTCCAGTCCATATCACTAGTAATATAGTCCTATTCCATATCACTAGAAATATAGTCCTATTACAGTCCATATCACTAGAAATATAGTCCTATTCCAGTCCATATCACTAGTAATATAGTCCTATTCCAGTCAATATCACTAGTAATATAGTCCTATTCCAGTCCACATCACTAATAATATAGTCCTATTCCAGTCCATATCACTAGTAATATAGTCCTATTCCAGTCCATATCACTAGTAATATAGTCCTATCCCAGTCCATATCACTAGTAATACAGTCCTATTCCAGTCCATGTCACTAGTACAAACATCTGAAGTGGTCCTCTGTCAGTAGACTGGCTGACAGCTCACTGTACACAAAATGCTAGAGAAATGTGGTTGCTGTTTTAAAGACTATTATACAGAGGCTAACCTAGAAGATTTACAGGAGTTTGGAAACTGTTTTAAGGACTGACTACACAGGGGCTAACCTAGAAGATTTACAGGAGTGTGGAAACTGTTCTTCACTTACCTGGTATCTTTTCCAAACATAATGGGCCTGTCCATGGACCAATCACTCTTCATGGACAGACACGGAGACCCCACCCTCTCCTGATTACTACTGTGGAAAGATCAAGGAGGATTTAGTCATTGTGTGAATATGCAGAATGAAATACCTATCAGTCATGTTGACTGCTTGGATATACATCTAATAACAGTTAGTGAGATGATATAGTCCTACTATAGTCCACATCACTAGTAATATAGTCCTATTCCAGTCCACATCACTAGTAATATAGTCCTACTATAGTCCATATCACTAGTAATATAGTCCTATTCCAGTCCACATCACTAATAATATAGTCCTATTCCAGTCCATATCACTAGTAATATAGTCCTATTCCAGTCCATATCACTAGTAATATAGTCATATTCCAGTCCATATCACTAGTAATATAGTCCTATTCCAGTCAATATCACTAGTAATATAGTCCTATTCCAGTCCATATCACTAGTAATATAGTCCTATTCCAGTCCATATCACTAGTAATATAGTCCTATTCTAGTCCATATCCCTAGTAATATAGTCCTATTACAGTCCATATCACTAGTAATATAGTCCTATTCCAGTCCATATCACTAGTAATATAGTCCTATTCCAGTCCATATCACTAGTAATATAGTCCTATCCCAGTCCATATCACTAGTTATACAGTCCTATTCCAGTCCATGTCACTAGTACAAACATCTGAAGTGGTCCTCTGTCAGTAGACTGGCTGACAGCTCACTGTACACAAAATGCTAGAGAAATGTGGTTGCTGTTTTAAAGACTATTATACAGAGGCTAACCTAGAAGATTTACAGGAGTTTGGAAACTGTTTTAAGGACTGACTACACAGGGGCTAACGTAGAAGATTTACAGGAGTGTGGAAACTGTTCTTCACTTACCTGGTATCTTTTCCAAACATAATGGGCCTGTCCATGGACCAATCACTCTTCATGGACAGACACGGAGACCCCACCCTCTCCTGATTACTACTGTGGAAAGATCAAGGAGGATTTAGTCATTGTGTGAATATGCAGAATGAAATACCTATCAGTCATGTTGACTGCTTGGATATACATCTAATAACAGTTAGTGAGATGATATAGTCCTACTATAGTCCACATCACTAGTAATATAGTCCTATTCCAGTCCACATCACTAGTAATATAGTCCTACTATAGTCCATATCACTAGTAATATAGTCCTATTCCAGTCCACATCACTAGTAATATAGTCCTACTATAGTCCATATCACTAGTAATATAGTCCTATTCCAGTCCACATCACTAGTAATATAGTCCTATTCCAGTCAATATCACTAGTAATATAGTCCTATTCCAGTCCATATCACTAGTAATATAGTCCTATTCCATATCACTAGTAATATAGTCCTATTCCAGTCCACATCACTAGTAATATAGTCCTATTCCAGTCCACATCACTAGTAATATAGTCCTATTCCAGTCCACATCACTAGTAATATAGTCCTATTCCAGTCCATATCACTAGTAATATTGTCCTATTCAAGTCCATACCACTAGTATTATAGTCCTATTCCAGTCCATATCACTAGTAATATAGTCCTATTCCAGTCCATATCACTAGTAATATAGTCCTATTCCAGTCCATATCACTAGTAATATAGTCTTATTCCATATCACTAGTAATATAGTCCTATTCTAGTCCACATCACTAGTAATATAGTCCTATTCCATATCACTAGTAATATAGTCCTATTCCAGTCCACATCACTAGTAATATAGTCCTATTCCAGTTCATATCACTAGTAATATAGTCCTATTCCAGTTCACATCACTAGTAATATAGTCCTATTCCAGTCCATATCACTAGTAATATAGTCCTATTCCAGTCCACATCACTAGTAATATAGTCCTATTCCAGTCCATATCACTAGTAATATAGTCCTATTCCATATCACTAGTAATATAGTCCTATTCTAGTCCATATCACTAGTAATATAGTCCTATTCCATATCAATAGTAATATAGTCCTATTCCAGTCCATATCACTAGTAATATTGTCCTATTCCAGTCCATATCACTAGTAATATAGTCCTATTCCAGTCCATATCACTAGTAATATAGTCCTATTACAGTCCATATCACTAGTAATATTGTCCTATTCCAGTCCATATCACTAGTAATATAGTCCTATTCCAGTCCATATCACTAGTAATATAGTCCTATTCCAGTCCATATCACTAGTAATATAGTCCTATTCCAGTCCATATCACTAGTAATATTGTCCTATTCCAGTCCATATCACTAGTAATATAGTCCTATTCCAGTCCATATCACTAGTAATATAGTCCTATTACAGTCCATATCACTAGTAACATTGTCCTATTCCAGTCCACATCACTAGTAATATAGTCCTATTCCAGTCCATATCACTAGTAATATAGTCCTATTCCAGTCCATATCACTAGTAATATAGTCCTATTCCATATCACTAGTAATATAGTCCTATTCCAGTCCATATCACTAGTAATATAGTCCTATTCCAGTCCACATCACTAGTAATAGAGTCATATTCCAGTCCATATCACTAGTAATATAGTCCTATTCCAGTCCATATCACTAGTAATATAGTCCTATTCCAGTCCACATCACTAGTAATATAGTCCTATTCCAGTCCATATCACTAGTAATATAGTCCTATTCCAGTCCATTTCCAGTCCATATCACTAGTAATATAGTCCTATTCCAGTCCATTTCCAGTCCAAATCACTAGTAATATAGTCCTATTCCATATCACTAGTAATATAGTCCTATTCCAGTCCATATCACTAGTAATATAGTCCTATTCCATATCACTAGTAATATAGTCCTATTCCAGTCCACATCACTAGTAATAGTCATATTCCAGTCCATATCACTAGTAATATAGTCCTATTACAGTCCATATCACTAATAATATAGTCCTATTCCAGTCCATATCACTAGTAATATAGTCCTATTCCAGTCCATATCACTAGTAATATAGTCCTATTCCAGTCCATATCACTAGTAATATAGTCCTATTCCAGTCCATATCACTAGTAATATAGTCCTATTCCATATCACTAGTAATATAGTCCTATTCCAGTCCATATCACTAGTAATATAGTCCTATTCCAGTCCATATCACTAGTAATATAGTCCTATTCCAGTCCATATCACTAATAATATAGTCCTATTCCATATCACTAGTAATATAGTCCTATTCCAGTCCATATCACTAGTAATATAGTCCTATTCTAGTCCATATCCCTAGTAATATAGTCATATTCCAGTCCATACAACTAGTAATATAGTCCTATTACAGTCCATATCACTAGTAATATAGTCCTATTCCAGTCCATATCACTAGTAATATAGTCATATCCCAGTCCATATCACTAGTAATACAGTCCTATTCCAGTCCATGTCACTAGTACAAACATCTGAAGTGGTCCTCTGTCAGTAGACTGGCTGACAGCTCACTGTACACAAAATGCTAGAGAAATGTGGTTGCTGTTTTAAAGACTATTATACAGAGGCTAACCTACTAGATTTACAGGAATGTGGAAACTGTTTTAAGGACTGACTACACAGGGGCTAACCTAGAAGATTTACAGGAGTGTGGAAATTGTTCTTCACTTACCTGGCATCTTTTCCAAACATAATGGGCCTGTCCATGGACCAATCACTCTTCATGGACAGACACGGAGACCCCACCCTCTCCTGATTACTACTGTGGAAAGATCAAGGAGAATTTAGTCATTGTGTGAATATGCAGAATGAAATACCTATCAGTCATGTTGACTGCTTGGATATACATCTAATAACAGTTAGTGAGATGATATAGTCCTACTATAGTCCACATCACTAGTAATATAGTCCTATTCCAGTCCACATCACTAGTAATATAGTCCTACTATAGTCCATATCACTAGTAATATAGTCCTATTCCAGTCCACATCACTAGTAATATAGTCCTACTATAGTCCATATCACTAGTAATATAGTCCTATTCCAGTCCACATCACTAGTAATATAGTCCTATTCCAGTCAATATCACTAGTAATATAGTCCTATTCCAGTCCATATCACTAGTAATATAGTCCTATTCCAGTCAATATCACTAGTAATATAGTCCTATTCCATATCACTAGTAATACAGTCCTATTCCAGTCCACATCACTAGTAATATAGTCCTATTCCAGTCCACATCACTAGTAATATAGTCCTATTCCAGTCATTATCACTAGTAATAGTCCTATTAAAGTCCACATCACTAGTAATATAGTCCTATTCCAGTCAATATCACTAGTAATATAGTCCAATTCCATATCACTAGTAATACAGTCCTATTCCAGTCCACATCACTAGTAATATAGTCCTATTCCAGTCCACATCACTAGTAATATAGTCCTATTCCAGTCCATATCACTAGTAATATAGTCCTATTCCAGTCCATATCACTAGTAATATTGTCCTATTCAAGTCCATACCACTAGTATTATAGTCCTATTCCAGTCCACATCACTAGTAATATAGTTCTATTCCAGTCAATATCACTAGTAATATAGTCCTATTCCATATCACTAGTAATATAGTCCTATTCCAGTCCATATCACTAGTAATATAGTCCTATTCCAGTCCATATCACTAGTAATATAGTCCTATTCCAGTCCATATTGCTAGTAATATAGTCCTATTCCAGTCCATATCACTAGTAATATAGTCCTATTCCAGTCCATATCACTAGTAATATAGTCTTATTCCATATCACTAGTAATATAGTCCTATTCTAGTCCACATCACTAGTAATATAGTCCTATTCCGTATCACTAGTAATATAGTCCTATTCCAGTCCACATCACTAGTAATATAGTCCTATTCCAGTCCACATCACTAGTAATATAGTCCTATTCCAGTCCATATCACTAGTAATATAGTCCTATTCCAGTCCATATCACTAGTAATATTGTCCTATTCAAGTCCATACCACTAGTATTATAGTCCTATTCCAGTCCATATCACTAGTAATATAGTCCTATTCCAGTCCATATCACTAGTAATATAGTCCTATTCCAGTCCATATCACTAGTAATATAGTCTTATTCCATATCACTAGTAATATAGTCCTATTCTAGTCCACATCACTAGTAATATAGTCCTATTCCATATCACTAGTAATATAGTCCTATTCCAGTCCACATCACTAGTAATATAGTCCTATTCCAGTTCATATCACTAGTAATATAGTCCTATTCCAGTCCACATCACTAGTAATATAGTCCTATTCCAGTCCATATCACTAGTAATATAGTCCTATTCCAGTCCACATCACTAGTAATATAGTCCTATTCCAGTCCATATCACTAGTAATATAGTCCTATTCCATATCACTAGTAATATAGTCCTATTCTAGTCCATATCACTAGTAATATAGTCCTATTCCATATCAATAGTAATATAGTCCTATTCCAGTACATATCACTAGTAATATTGTCCTATTCCAGTCCATATCACTAGTAATATAGTCCTATTCCAGTCCATATCACTAGTACTATAGTCCTATTCCAGTCCATATCACTAGTAATATAGTCCTATTCCAGTCCATATCACTAGTAATATAGTCTTATTCCATATCACTAGTAATATAGTCCTATTCTAGTCCACATCACTAGTAATATAGTCCTATTCCGTATCACTAGTAATATAGTCCTATTCCAGTCCACATCACTAGTAATATAGTCCTATTCCAGTCCACATCACTAGTAATATAGTCCTATTCCAGTCCATATCACTAGTAATATAGTCCTATTCCAGTCCATATCACTAGTAATATTGTCCTATTCAAGTCCATACCACTAGTATTATAGTCCTATTCCAGTCCATATCACTAGTAATATAGTCCTATTCCAGTCCATATCACTAGTAATATAGTCCTATTCCAGTCCATATCACTAGTAATATAGTCTTATTCCATATCACTAGTAATATAGTCCTATTCTAGTCCACATCACTAGTAATATAGTCCTATTCCATATCACTAGTAATATAGTCCTATTCCAGTCCACATCACTAGTAATATAGTCCTATTCCAGTTCATATCACTAGTAATATAGTCCTATTCCAGTCCACATCACTAGTAATATAGTCCTATTCCAGTCCATATCACTAGTAATATAGTCCTATTCCAGTCCACATCACTAGTAATATAGTCCTATTCCAGTCCATATCACTAGTAATATAGTCCTATTCCATATCACTAGTAATATAGTCCTATTCTAGTCCATATCACTAGTAATATAGTCCTATTCCATATCAATAGTAATATAGTCCTATTCCAGTACATATCACTAGTAATATTGTCCTATTCCAGTCCATATCACTAGTAATATAGTCCTATTCCAGTCCATATCACTAGTACTATAGTCCTATTCCAGTCCATATCACTAGTAATATAGTCCTATTCCAGTCCATATCACTAGTAACATTGTCCTATTCCAGTCCATATCACTAGTAATATAGTCCTATTCCAGTCCATATCACTAGTAATATAGTCCTATTACAGTCCATATCACTAGTAATATTGTCCTATTCCAGTCCATATCACTAGTAATATAGTCCTATTCCAGTCCATATCACTAGTAATATAGTCCTATTCCAGTCCATATCACTAGTAATATAGTCCTATTACAGTCCATATCACTAGTAACATTGTCCTATTCCAGTCCACATCACTAGTAATATAGTCCTATTCCAGTCCATATCACTAGTAATATAGTCCTATTCCAGTCCATATCACTAGTAATATAGTCCTATTCCATATCACTAGTAATATAGTCCTATTCCAGTCCATATCACTAGTAATATAGTCCTATTCCAGTCCACATCACTAGTAATAGAGTCATATTCCAGTCCGTATCACTAGTAATATAGTCCTATTCCAGTCCATATCACTAGTAATATAGTCCTATTCCAGTCCACATCACTAGTAATATAGTCCTATTCCAGTCCATATCACTAGTAATATAGTCCTATTCCAGTCCATTTCCAGTCCATATCACTAGTAATATAGTCCTATTCCAGTCCATTTCCAGTCCAAATCACTAGTAATATAGTCCTATTCCATATCACTAGTAATATAGTCCTATTCCAGTCCATATCACTAGTAATATAGTCCTATTCCATATCACTAGTAATATAGTCCTATTCCAGTCCACATCACTAGTAATAGAGTCATATTCCAGTCCATATCACTAGTAATATAGTCCTATTACAGTCCATATCACTAATAATATAGTCCTATTCCAGTCCATATCACTAGTAATATAGTCCTATTCCAGTCCATATCACTAGTAATATAGTCCTATTCCAGTCCATATCACTAGTAATATAGTCCTATTCCAGTCCATATCACTAGTAATATAGTCCTATTCCATATCACTAGTAATATAGTCCTATTCCAGTCCATATCACTAGTAATATAGTCCTATTCCAGTCCATATCACTAGTAATATAGTCATATTCCAGTCCATACAACTAGTAATATAGTCCTATTCCAGTCCATATCACTAGTAATATAGTCCTATTCCATATCACTAGTAATATAGTCCTATTCCAGTCCATATCACTAGTAATATAGTCCTATTCCAGTCCACATCACTAGTAATAGAGTCATATTCCAGTCCGTATCACTAGTAATATAGTCCTATTCCAGTCCATATCACTAGTAATATAGTCCTATTCCAGTCCACATCACTAGTAATATAGTCCTATTCCAGTCCATATCACTAGTAATATAGTCCTATTCCAGTCCATTTCCAGTCCATATCACTAGTAATATAGTCCTATTCCAGTCCATTTCCAGTCCAAATCACTAGTAATATAGTCCTATTCCATATCACTAGTAATATAGTCCTATTCCAGTCCATATCACTAGTAATATAGTCCTATTCCATATCACTAGTAATATAGTCCTATTCCAGTCCACATCACTAGTAATAGAGTCATATTCCAGTCCATATCACTAGTAATATAGTCCTATTACAGTCCATATCACTAATAATATAGTCCTATTCCAGTCCATATCACTAGTAATATAGTCCTATTCCAGTCCATATCACTAGTAATATAGTCCTATTCCAGTCCATATCACTAGTAATATAGTCCTATTCCAGTCCATATCACTAGTAATATAGTCCTATTCCATATCACTAGTAATATAGTCCTATTCCAGTCCATATCACTAGTAATATAGTCCTATTCCAGTCCATACAACTAGTAATATAGTCCTATTACAGTCCATATCACTAGTAATATAGTCCTATTCCAGTCCATATCACTAGTAATATAGTCATATCCCAGTCCATATCACTAGTAATACATTCCTATTCCAGTCCATGTCACTAGTACAAACATCTGAAGTGGTCCTCTGTCAGTAGACTGGCTGACAGCTCACTGTACACAAAATGCTAGAGAAATGTGGTTGCTGTTTTAAAGACTATTATACAGAGGCTAACCTACTAGATTTACAGGAATGTGGAAACTGTTTTAAGGACTGACTACACAGGGGCTAACCTAGAAGATTTACAGGAGTGTGGAAATTGTTCTTCACTTACCTGGCATCTTTTCCAAACATAATGGGCCTGTCCATGGTCCAATCACTCTTCATGGATAGACACGGTGAACCCACCCTCTCCTGTTTTACACTGTGGAAAGATCAAGGAGGCTTTAGTCATTGTGTGAATATGCAGAATGAAATACCTATCAGTCATGTTGACTGCTTGGATATACATCTAATAACAGTTAGTGAGATGATATAGTCCTACTATAGTCCACATCACTAGTAATATAGTCCTATTCCAGTCCACATCACTAGTAATATAGTCCTACTATAGTCCATATCACTAGTAATATAGTCCTATTCCAGTCCACATCACTAGTAATATAGTCCTATTCTAGTCCATATCACTAGTAATATAGTCCTATTCCAGTCCATATCACTAGTAATATAGTCCTATTCTAGTCCATATCACTAGTAATATAGTCCTATTCCAGTCCACATCACTAGTAATATAGTCCTACTATAGTCCATATCACTAGTAATATAGTCCTATTCCAGTCCATATCACTAGTAATATAGTCCTATTCCAGTCCATATCACTAGTAATATAGTCCTATTCCATATCACTAGTAATATAGTCCTATTCCATATCACTAGTAATATAGTCCGATTCCATATCACTAGTAATATAGTCCTATTCCATATCACTAGTAATATAGACCTATTCCATATCACTAGTAATATAGTCCGATTCCACATCACTAGTAATATAGTCCTATTCTAGTCCATATCACTAGTAATATAGTCCTATTCCAGTCCATATCACTAGTAATATAGTCCTATTCTAGTCCATATCACTAGTAATATAGTCCTATTCCAGTCCACATCACTAGTAATATAGTCCTACTATAGTCCATATCACTAGTAATATAGTCCTATTCCAGTCCATATCACTAGTAATATAGTCCTATTCCAGTCCATATCACTAGTAATATAGTCCTATTCCATATCACTAGTAATATAGTCCGATTCCATATCACTAGTAATATAGTCCTATTCCATATCACTAGTAATATAGTCCTATTCCATATCACTAGTAATATAGTCCTATTCCATATCACTAGTAATATAGTCCGATTCCACATCACTAGTAATATAGTCCTGTTACAGTCAATATCACTAGTAATATAGTCCTATTCCAGTCCACATCGCTAGTAATATAGTCCGATTCCATATCACTAGTAATATAGTCCTATTCCAGTCCATATCACTAGTAATATAGTCCTATTCCAGTCCATATCACTAGTAATATAGTCCTATTCCAGTCCATATCACTAGTAATATAGTCCTATTCCAGTCCACATCACTAGTAATATAGAACTATTCCATATCACTAGTAATATAGTCCTATTCCAGTCCACATCACTAGTAATATAGTCCTATTCCATATCACTAGTAATATAGTCCTATTCCAGTCCATATCACTAGTAATATAGTCCTATTCCAGTCCACATCACTAGTAATATAGAACTATTCCATATCACTAGTATTATAGTCCTATTCCAGTCCACATCACTAGTAATATAGAACTATTCCATATCACTAGTAATATAGTCCTATTCCAGTCCACATCACTAGTAATATAGTCCTACTATAGTCCACATCAATAGTAATATAGTCCTATTACAGTCCACATCACTAGTGATATAGTCCTATTACAGTCCATATTACTAGTAATATAGTCCTATTCCTGTCCTTATCACCAGTAATACAGGCCAATTCCGGCTCTGTACCAGTACCCCCTGTATATAGCCTCCACATGGACTCTGTATCGGTACCCCCTGTATATAGCCTCCACATTGACTCTGTACCGGTACCCCCTGTATACAACCTCCACATTGGCTCTGTCCCGGTGCCCCCTATATATTGTCTCCACATTGACTCTGTACCGGTACCCCCTATATATAGCCTCCACATTGACTCTGTACCGGTACCCCTATATATTGTCTCCACATTGACTCTGTACTGGTACCCCCTGTATATAGCCTCCACATTGACTCTGTACCGTAATACCCTGTATGTAGCCTTCACATCGACTCTGTACCAGTACCGCCTGTATATAGCCTCCACATTGACTCTGTACCGGTACCCCTTGTATATAGCCTCCACATTGACTCTGTACCTGTGTCCCCTGTATATAGTCTCCACATTGACTCTGTACCGGTACCCCCTGTATATAGTCTCCACATTGACTCTGTACCCCCTGTATATAGCCTCCACATTGACTCTGTACCAGTACCCCCTGTATATAGCCTCCACACTGACTCTGTACCGGTACCCCCTGTATACAGCCTCCACATTGACTCTGTACCGGTACCCCCTGTATATAGCCTCCACACTGACTCTGTACCGGTACCCCCTGTATACAGCCTCCACATTGACTCTGTACCAGTACCGCCTGTATATAGCCTCCACATTGACTCTGTACCGGTACCCCTTGTATATAGCCTCCACATTGACTCTGTACCTGTGTCCCCTGTATATAGTCTCCACATTGACTCTGTACCGGTACCCCCTGTATATAGTCTCCACATTGACTCTGTACCCCCTGTATATAGCCTCCACATTGACTCTGTACCAGTACCCCCTGTATATAGCCTCCACACTGACTCTGTACCGGTACCCCCTGTATACAGCCTCCACATTGACTCTGTACCGGTACCCCCTGTATATAGCCTCCACACTGACTCTGTACCGGTACCCCCTGTATACAGCCTCCACATTGACTCTGTACCGTAATACCCTGTATATAGCCTCCACATTGACTCTGTACCGGTACCCCCTGTATACAGCCTCCACATTGACTCTGTACCGGTACCCTCTGTATTTCGCCTCGCTATTGTTATTTACTGCTGCTCTTCAATCATTTGTTTTTCTTATCTCTTACTTTTTTTGTTGTTGGTATTTTCTTAAACCTGCATTGTTGTATTCAGCATTTCACTGTAAGGTCTAGCTACACCTGTTTCTGTGCATGTGACAAATACAATTTGATTTGAATGTAGGTCCAGCTCTGTAGGACCAGCCCTGTAGGACCAGCCCTGTAGGACCAGCCCTGTAGGACCAGCCCTGTAGGACCAGCCCTGTAGAACCAGCCCTGTAGGACCAGCCCTGTAGAACCAGCCCTGTAGAACCAGCCCTGTAGGACCAGCCCTGTAGGACCAGCCCTGTAGAACCAGCCCTGTAGGACCAGCCCTGTAGGACCAGCCCTGTAGGAACAGCCCTGTAGAACCAGCCCTGTAGGACCAGCCCTGTAGGACCAGCCCTGTAGAACCAGCCCTGTAGGACCAGCCCTGTAGGACCAGCCCTGTAGAACCAGCCCTGTAGGACCAGCCCTGTAGGACCAGCCCTGTAGGACCAGCCCTGTGGGACCAGCCCTGTGGGACCAGCCCTGTGGGAACAGTCCTGTGGGACCAGCCCTGTGGGAACAGCCCTGTGGGACCAGCCCTGTGGGACCAGCCCTGTGGGACCAGCCCTGTGGGAACAGCCCTGTGGGACCAGCCCTGTGGGACCAGCCCTGTGGGAACAGTCCTGTGGGAACAGTCCTGTGGGACCAGCCCTGTGGGAACAGTCCTGTGGGACCAGCCGTGTGGGAACAGTCCTGAAGGAACAGTCCTGTAGGACCAGCCCTGTAGAACCAGCCCTGTAGGACCAGCCCTGTAGGACCAGCCCTGTAGAACCAGCCCTGTAGGATCAGCCCTGTAGGACCAGCCCTGTAGGACCAGCCCTGTGGGACCAGCCCTGTGGGACCAGCCCTGTGGGAACAGTCCTGTGGGACCAGCCCTGTGGGAACAGCCCTGTGGGACCAGCCCTGTGGGACCAGCCCTGTGGGACCAGCCCTGTGGGAACAGCCCTGTGGGAACAGCCCTGTGGGACCAGCCCTGTGGGAACAGCCCTGTGGGAACAGTCCTGTGGGAACAGTCCTGTGGGACCAGCCCTGTGGGAACAGTCCTGTGGGACCAGCCGTGTGGGAACAGTCCTGAAGGAACAGTCCTGTAGGACCAGTCCTGTGGGACCAGTCCTGTGGGACCAGCCCTGTGGGAACAGTCCTGTGGGACCAGCCGTGTGGGAACAGTCCTGTAGGAACAGTCCTGTAGGACCAGTCCTGTAGGACCAGCCCTGTAGGACCAGCCTTGGTTATTCCCCTGCCTGAGGACTGCAGATGGAAATAGCTGCTAGCTAAATCTTGCAGGCTACAACCCATCAGTTGAATTGAGACTTGTATTTTTGTTCTACATTGTCCCTGTTCAAATAAACGTAATAAATTAATAGTTTAACCAACTCTTCCATTGTCATTCGACATATTACCAACCTGTCTGGCAGTATATTGACCCTACTACAACCCATAAACCAGGTAGCTGTGTACCTACTACCAACCTGTCTGGCAGGATATTGACCCTACTACAACCCATAAACCAGGTAGCTGTGTACCTACTACCAACCTGTCTGGTAGTATATTGACCCTACTACAACCCATAAACCAGGTAGCTGTGTACCTACTACCAACCTGTCTGGTAGTATATTGACCCTACTACAACCCATAAACCAGGTAGCTGTGTACCTACTACCAACCTGTCTGGTAGTATATTGACCCTACTACGACCCATAAACCAGGTAGCTGTGTACCTACTACCAACCTGTCTGGTAGTATATTGACCCTACTACGACCCATAAACCAGGTAGCTGTGTACCTACTACCAACCTGTCTGGTAGTATATTGACCCTACTACGACCCATAAACCAGGTAGCTGTGTACCTACTACCAACCTGTCTGGCAGGATATTGACCCTACTACAACCCATAAACGAGGTAGCTGTGTACCTACTACCAACCTGTCTGGTAGTATATTGACCCTACTACAACCCATAAACCAGGTAGCTGTGTACCTACTACCAACCTGTCTGGTAGTATATTGACCCTACTACAACCCATAAACCAGGTAGCTGTGTACCTACTACCAACCTGTCTGGTAGTATATTGACCCTACTACGACCCATAAACCAGGTAGCTGTGTACCTACTACCAACCTGTCTGGTAGTATATTGACCCTACTACGACCCATAAACCAGGTAGCTGTGTACCTACTACCAACCTGTCTGGTAGTATATTGACCCTACTACAACCCATAAACCAGGTAGCTGTGTACCTACTACCAACCTGTCTGGTAGTATATTGACCCTACTACAACCCATAAACCAGGTAGCTGTGTACCTACTACCAACCTGTCTGGTAGTATATTGACCCTTCTACAACCCATAAACCAGGTAGCTGTGTACCTACTACCAACCTGTCTGGTAGTATATTGACCCTACTACGACCCATAAACCAGGTAGCTGTGTACCTACTACCAACCTGTCTGGTAGTATATTGACCCTACTACAACCCATAAACCAGGTAGCTGTGTACCTACTACCAACCTGTCTGGTAGTATATTGACCCTACTACGACCCATAAACCAGGTAGCTGTGTACCTACTACCAACCTGTCTGGTAGTATATTGACCCTACTACGACCCATAAACCAGGTAGCTGTGTACCTACTACCAACCTGTCTGGTAGTATATTGACCCTACTACAACCCATAAACCAGGTAGCTGTGTACCTACTACCAACCTGTCTGGCAGTATATTGACCCTACTACAACCCATAAACCAGGTAGCTGTGTACCTACTACCAACCTGTCTGGCAGTATATTGACCCTACTACAATCCATAAACCAGGTAGCTGTGTACCTACTACCAACCTGTCTGGTAGTATATTGACCCTACTACAACCCATAAACCAGGTAGCTGTGTACCTACTACCAACCTGTCTGGTAGTATATTGACCCTACTACGACCCATAAACCAGGTAGCTGTGTACCTACTACCAACCTGTCTGGTAGTATATTGACCCTACTACGACCCATAAACCAGGTAGCTGTGTACCTACTACCAACCTGTCTGGTAGTATATTGACCCTACTACGACCCATAAACCAGGTAGCTGTGTACCTACTACCAACCTGTCTGGTAGTATATTGACCCTACTACGACCCATAAACCAGGTAGCTGTGTACCTACTACCAACCTGTCTGGTAGTATATTGACCCTACTACAACCCATAAACCAGGTAGCTGTGTACCTACTACCAACCTGTCTGGCAGTATATTGACCCTACTACAACCCATAAACCAGGTAGCTGTGTACCTACTACCAACCTGTCTGGTAGTATATTGACCCTAATACGACCCATAAACCAGGTCGATATATACATACTAATTAGCTTTTCTGAACAAAATAAGTTGACAAAATGTATGAAATGTGTTGCTTAGCTAACTTTTCTAAAATAAAAGGACCCGACAGTTGAGCCAATTTGCTAGCCAGAACTCATCCACTCACGGGCTGAGCTCGCTGTGCATCAACGCCACTGAACAGGGGTGTATTCAGTAGTGCACACAGTAGCAACAGAAAAACGTTTTGCAAAAAAAACAAGAGTTTCTATTGGTCAAATACAGGTCGGTCCCTCCCGTTAGAACGTGTATAGATGTATTTCCCTTCTACTTCCGTGTATAAAAAAAAACAAAACATTTGTGGCGCGTTCAGCAAGATGCAACGTTTTGGAACGCAATACGCATGTGGAATAGCGTCGACTCTAGGCTACTGGTGGCATTTCTAAAGGCAACGTTTGGCTACTGAACGGGACAGTGTTTTAGTCATCACTAGCAGATGTGCTAAAACGGTACCTGAAAGGGGTGTATGAATTAGAACACACCGTAGCAAAACGTTTTGCAACGAAAACGACAGTTTCTCAATGGACACATTCAGAAAAATCTCTTTCCGTTTGCTTGTTCGGTTCCTAGTGAATACACCCCAGGTGTGTCACACCTCGCGCTGTTTTATAATTATTAGAACAGCTGCACTTGAAATGGACACATTTCACCGACATTATGAATAAAACTAACAATACAGATAAACCTAATGACAGGGTAATTTACCTGTCTTCCTCCATATTTACTTCACTCTCCCCATAGACGTAAAGTGATTTCCATCGGCTCCTTCTCAGAAATGACGGCGGATGAAAATCCAAGGCAGTTTACTGTTGCTCAGCATATTTCACAGAAAGCCAGATTGTTCTCCTATTGTGGAAAAACAGAAGTCAGCGATTTAAATAAAATAATATCAAATAGCATGAATCCAACGATGTTGTTGACGCTCAGTTATGGCCTCTGAAATGTAAACAAACATGGAATCGATAGGATACATGACTAAAGGATACCAAAGACCTAACATGACATTATATCACATACTAAAGGGAAGTTAATAATTAACATTACATGAGATCTATATAGTTTATAGCTGTTTATTTCTAAAACCATGAGATGGCATCCCATCCGCAGATTAGATAGTAGACTAAACTCAGCAAAATTCGTTTTTCCGAAATGTTAAACTAGTTAAATGCCTACTTCTTTTGTGAGTTACAGGCTATATTCAATGCCATGATTTTAAGAGTATGATAGCCTATACACAACTTTACCTGAACTATCTTGATTCATTATAGTCCGCAGCCCACCGCCTCGCCTAGGACTTTTTTTTGCCAACGTTACGTCGTCCTTAAAACACGTCCATAGAAATAACCTGTTCATGTAAAATGCTCATGTAAAACAATTGGTCTCAAATCCTGTGATAAACCACGATATTTGCCATCTTAAATTAAAACAAATGGGTTACCTTCATGGCGCAGTTGTTTCAAAATGGCAGCACCATATGTACTTTTTACTTTCACTTTCAAATTACTAGGTGACTCAAAGCTGTTTATAAACCCTGGGTTGTTGATGATATGCATTGGCCCTTGAGAGGCTGTGAAGCCACTAGTCGGCCATATTGCCACTCCCCGGTAGGAACAGTCCTTCATAGGAATGAATGGAATTCTACAGTATTTCAATTAAATGTTTCAAGGACAAAATTACAAAAACTATTTGTGTTGTTGTAAAGGGACAGCGCTATTAGTAATCTCAAAAAATTATACTTTAAGGAAAATGTTTTGGTATATATTGTTTTATTTGTATGTTTTGCTCACATATAATATAATATGTATGCATGACGATGTCTTTAATACAATAAACGTGGCTAAAAACGAATGTAGACATTAAGAAATGCATTTCAGTAGCTTCCAATATATGTTTTACACCGGTGAGGGAGTCCCAAGATGGATGCGTGGGGCGTCAATACAGCGCCCTCAACAAATCATCTAGTGTATATATACATTATTGGGTAACTCCCCAGTGTGTTTGTGTGGAAATATTGAACTTTTTCACCACTTAAAAGGGCAGCGGGGTGGCGCATTGCAAGTTTAAGGTTTAGCCATTGGTCTCTTTCTTATGTCTGGTATTCAAAAATAGAAGGTCACGGGTTGTTTTATACGAGTATCTTTCATTTATTTGTCGTGGGCTACGGCCAAACAGTAGCCTGTGTAGAGTTGGGTTAATACACCCAACCTTTGTCTGGACAATTGTTCCTGTATGACCTAGTCAGGTCATTACAATAGTAATATGCTCTAAAAATACCGTAGAAATATGTTCTAAAACGCTTGTGACAAACACACTTTGCTGTCCTGTTTTCTAATCGTCCACATGGAGAACATATTCAAGTAAGTCAATACATTTCTAAAATGTAAAAAAACAAATAACGTATTATTAGCTATTATTAGCTACAGTGCAGGCTAACTAAAATGAGCTAGCTAGTTGGCTAGGACCCATCTAGGCAACTTTACATACTGCATAGATAGCTAGCTAAGTGAATTAGATGTCACCAGCTACCTAACTTCAAATTTGCTAGCTATCTTGATGTATTTATTCCTGTAAAAAAACAAACTCCAAATGCATTTGTAGGTAGCTAGCTAACAGCCATAGAGACGGGTGAAAGGATAGCAACCCCAACTGTGGATAGGGCAGGTACGTTTGTGTAGTTCCAGTCCCTAGAAGTGAGAACCGAGATAATAGTAGTATACTTATTCAGTGCAGTCTAATTTGAGTATAATGAAGTCTGTTTTTTTGTGAGGTTTTCTGTCCTCGGTTACAGAGAGCTGTGAAATCCTGTCTACTCAAAGGGGTTCCATATTCCTACAGATACCGTGTAACTGAAGATTCCTTCAAAACGATTGCCTACAGTTACTGTTTAGGGCACTGCAAGGTTGGGTGACCAGGGCCATCTGGGACTGCCTCCTGGAGGAATTCCGGTTGTGTGAAGGCTACCTGTGTCCTGCATAACGTCATGAGGATGGACACGAGGACCAGGATGGGGGATCTGTGTGCGGGATTTCTTCACCACATACTTTTTTGAGGAGGGTGCTGTTCCCTGGCAACACCGTAGACTACACTATGCACAACCAAAGGCTCTTTTAAGAGCCATTCACATTGCAATAAGAGTATTCTTCCATTTACTTAGCTATGTCAACTGCAGTTATATTAGTTTGATCTCCATCTCTTCATTCAAAGACTCAATCATGGACACTCTTACTGACAGTTGTGGCTGCTCTGCGTGATGTATTGTTGTCTCTACCTCCTTGACCTTTTGTGCTGTTTGTGCCCAATAATGTTTGTGCCCTGTGCTCTTGCCATATTGTTACTACCACGTTGTCATGTTGAGTTGCTACCATGTTGTCATGTTGAGTTGCTACCATGTTGAGTTGCTGCCACGTTGTCATGTTGAGTTGCTACCATGTTGTCATGTTGAGTTGCCACCATGTTGAGTTGCTGCCACGTTGTCATGTTGAGTTGCTACCATGTTGTCATGTTGAGTTGCCACCATGTTGAGTTGCTGCCACGTTGTCATGTTGAGTTGCTACCATTTTGTCATGTTGAGTTGCCACCATGTTGAGTTGCTACCACGTTGTCTTAGGTCTCTTTGTGTAGTGTTGTTGTCGTCTCTTGTCATATTGTTACTACCACGTTGTCATGTTGAGTTGCTACCATGTTGTCATGTTGAGTTGCTACCATGTTGAGTTGCTGCCACGTTGTCATGTTGAGTTGTTACCATGTTGTCATGTTGAGTTGCCACCATGTTGAGTTGCTGCCACGTTGTCATGTTGAGTTGCTACCATGTTGTCATGTTGAGTTGCCACCATGTTGAGATACTACCACGTTGTCTTAGGTCTCTTTGTGTAGTGTTGTTGTCGTCTCTTGTCATATTGTTACTACCATGTTGTCATGCTGTGTTGCTGCCACGTTGTCTTAGGTCTCTTTGTGTAGTGTTGTTGTCGTCTCTTGTCATATTGTTACTACCATGTTGTCATGTTGAGTTGCTGCCACGTTGTCTTAGGTCTCTTTGTGTAGTGTTGTTGTCGTCTCTTGTCATATTGTTACTACCATGTTGTCATGTTGAGTTGCTGCCACGTTGTCTTAGGTCTCTTTGTGTAGTGTTGTTGTCGTCTCTTGTCATATTGTTACTACCATGTTGAGTTGCTACCATGTTGTCATGTTGAGTTGCTGCCACGTTGTCTTAGGTCTCTTTGTGTAGTGTTGTTGTCGTCTCTTGTCATATTGTTACTACTGCTCCTCTGTTCTTACCTCTTTCCCTTTGTCTTCTACACCTCTCTCTCTCTCGCCACCTCCTTCGTCTATTGTTACAATGCACACCAGATGTGCATTGAAGTACAGATTGAACTTGTATTTATAATATATTACAATATTTAGAACACTTGTATAATGAACTTATTTCAATAAAGCGTTCCACATTTTCTACTGGTTGACATTAAGTCTCTCATGTGATGAAATACTACACCTGTCCTGTGTTTATCAGATCAATGCAGATGAAGGAAATTACATATGGAGATGAACCGGTGTTAAGAGTATTTACATGATGTATAGGAAGTGTAGTGTACTGTTTTTAAATTCTATTTCTGCATATATGAATTACAAATCAGTATTTAACTAGTTCAATCCTGTTTGTAGTCTATTAGTTACAATGTGTAACCACTGATGTCCCAGGACCAAGACTGGTAAACACTGTTGAAGTGTATAATTGTAATACATACATGCAGACACGGCGTCATTCAAAGACTGGAATTTGATACTCCTGGTATTGGATATGACTGAAGAATAATCTCAAAGACATTCATACTTGAACTGCGCCTTTTATTTGCCACGGAAGAGTACATGATCAGTGAACCTATTAAATGTACAGGCTACAATGTGGGGATCTCATGCATGGTCATAACTACATGTATATACGACTTGCATCCTTGGCACAAAGTTATATTATATTCTACTCAATCCATAGTGTCCTTCAGACTGTTTTGAAGTTCATACAACAGGCTAGGAAAGCTGAGGTTCATAGCTAGGTTCTGAACTAATTTGTATACCAAACGTTTTAGGGTTCATACACAGATCGGCTACACATGTATAGGCATACAGATATTTTTATTCTGCACTGCACAAGAAGCAAGAAAATAGCTAGCTACGTTACTTCATCTGCATTGTAAATATCAGCAAGGCAAGCTTACAAAACGGTCCATTCAATTTGCAGTAAATGCTTTAGCTAGCTAGATTATTTACATCTACTGTTTCACAAGACGACAGCCTGGTTTGCTGGTTGTTTCAGGAGTCCCTAAAACATTAAACAGCCAGAATAAAAATGTCATACTCATGTCACAACACCCATAAAGCTAGTCAGCTAGCTGGCTAATGTTAGCTAGTCAGCTAGCTTGCTGAATAGCGATTTTCGTAAGTAACTTTATGACAAACAAAAAAAATATGCATAATCGTTTGTCTCTACACCAACTAGCTAACACATTCCTCTCAACTCTACATTTTTAGTATGAATCGTTATGATTTTATCATTAATTACATTTGCTTCCGTCCTGGTATTGTTGTCAGCCATCTTTGCTGGAGAAAGTCTCCTGTCCTGGGTCTCATCGCGTCAGATTCGTCACGGGAGCTACTCGATATGATTGGTCAACGTCACGGGAACCACTCGATATGATTGGTCAACGTCACGGGAACCACTCGATTTGATTGGTCATCGTCACGGGAACCACTCGATATGATTGGTCATCGTCACGGGAACCCCTCGATATGATTGGTCGCCGCTTGTGATTTGCTTAAAGTTGGGAAAAGTAAACGAGTGTTTTCCTCAACCGTTTGTCGTCATATGTGCCATAAATTGTACAACTGCATTGTGCAGGTCTATCTCATTAGTGTCTTATTCATCATTTTAGGCAATGTTAGAATGATGCATTTAATTGTTTTTCTCACACTTTCTGTGTTATAATTATCTCTGGTGATTTTCTCCATTTTCTACAGACCCAACAATATTATATTATGGTATTACCCTCCTTGTAACCATGGTTGCCAGTGACAGTATCTTCCCATTCAAACATTTGTTTACAACAAAAAGTTCATTAATAGACCAATGTAATTCCAGTTCATACTGTGAAGGTTGTTTTGTTTGTTCAATGTGCTGTCTGTGCGTCTGTAATATTGTCCATAAAAGTGGAACTTGTCTGTCGGCATTAAAGACCAAAAATGGTTAAAGAAAATTGTGATAAATACAAAAGTATACCAGTTTCATTTAATGACCAAAAGCTTTACAGCTGTGCCATATAGATTGCAAACTAGTTGGGAAGAGATTTTCAATGTTCTACCGATTCCATGGCACATGGTTTATGAACTTGTTAGCAGTTGATGTTTACTCTTTAAGCAAATCAGGGGAAGGAAAATAGGTTTATTCAAAGAGGATAAATCATAGATGATAAGCTAAGAGGTAGATGGTCATTCTCCCCTGTCCTCAGTGATTCTCTCTCAGTGGTTCTCTCCTGTGATTCTCTCCAGTGATTCTCTCTCAGTGGTTCTCTCCTGTGATTCTCTCAGTGGTTCTCTCTCAGTGATTCTCTCCAGTGATTCTCTCCCAGAGATTCTCTCCAGTGATTTTCTCCAGTGATTCTCTCTCAGTGGTTCTCTCCTGTGATTCTCTCCTGTGATTCTCTCTCCACAGAACAAAGGGACAGCATGTAGTTTTATAACCCAGCCCTAGCCTGTGGTTGACCAATTAGAATTCCTTCCAATAAAACTAGCCAATGGCCAAATAACAAGTATCATACTTCAGAAGACATATTCCTCCCATGTCTCTGAACCACGGATCAATAATTTCCTCAATCAATCATTTCCCTTGATTGTTAGTATTCTATTGACTCTCCTCCTTTGACCTCTTGTACTCTGTCTCTGGGTTGTGTATTTATCTTCAAAATATTCTTACACCCTCCCAGACCATTTAAAAAAAAGAAATATACTTAAAATAATGTATTTTTAAAAAACAATAGAAAACATGAAAGAAATAGACATTATGGAAAAAAAAGCAGTAAGCATATAATCATTGACATTATTAAACACCTTAAACACTATAACACAAAGGGCATATTCTACTTTCTGTTACAATAAGACATTTATTTCAAACAAAGTTATAGAAAATAAGTATTACCATGTGTAATGATGATGTCCCTTAGGACTCCTACCACATCCTGTATTAGGAGGAAACTCACTCAAAAATAAATGAAATAATTGTCTACAAGACAATAATATTCAATTGTCCTGTTGGCAAGTTAATCATTTACCAAGTCTTTTAAAAGTGACCAGCTCTTCCACACTGGTATCAGTCCCACATAGATAACTATTAGACATGACCAGCTCTTCCACACTGGTATCAGTCCCACATAGATAACTATTAGACATGACCAGCTCTTCCACACTGGTATCAGTCCTATAGATAACTATTAGACATGACCAGCTCTTCCACACTGGTATCAGTCCCATAGATAACTATTAGACATGACCAGCTCTTCCACACTGGTATCAGTCCTATAGATAACTATTAGACATGACCAGCTCTTCCACACTGGTATCAGTCCCATAGATAACTATTAGACATGACCAGCTCTTCCACACTGGTATCAGTCCCATAGATAACTATTAGACATGACCAGCTCTTCCACACTGGTATCAGTCCCATAGATAACTATTAGACATGACCAGCTCTTCCACACTGGTATCAGTCCCATAGATAACTATTAGACATGACCAGCTCTTCCACACTGGTATCAGTCCCATAGACAACTATTAGACATGACCAGCTCTTCCACACTGGTATCAGTCCCATAGATAACTATTAGACATGACCAGCTCTTCCACACTGGTATCAGTCCCACATAGATAACTATTAGACATGACCAGCTCTTCCACACTGGTATCAGTCCTATAGATAACTATTAGACATGACCAGCTCTTCCACACTGGTATCAGTCCTATAGATAACTATTAGACATGACCAGCTCTTCCACACTGGTATCAGTCCTATAGATAACTATTAGACATGACCAGCTCTTCCACACTGGTATCAGTCCTATAGATAACTATTAGACATGACCAGCTCTTCCACACTGGTATCAGTCCCATAGATAACTATTAGACATGACCAGCTCTTCCACACTGGTATCAGTCCCATAGATAACTATTAGACATGACCAGCTCTTCCACACTGGTATCAGTCCCATAGATAACTATTAGACATGACCAGCTCTTCCACACTGGTATCAGTCCCATAGATAACTATTAGACATGACCAGCTCTTCCACACTGGTATCAGTCCCATAGACAACTATTAGACATGACCAGCTCTTCCACACTGGTATCAGTCCCATAGATAACTATTAGACATGACCAGCTCTTCCACACTGGTATCAGTCCCACAGATAACTATTAGACATGACCAGCTCTTCCACACTGGTATCAGTCCCATAGACAACTATTAGACATGACCAGCTCTTCCACACTGGTATCAGTCCCATAGATAACTATTAGACATGACCAGCTCTTCCACACTGGTATCAGTCCCATAGATAACTATTAGACATGACCAGCTCTTCCACACTGGTATCAGTCCCACATAGATAACTATTAGACATGACCAGCTCTTCCACACTGGTATCAGTCCCATAGATAACTATTAGACATGACCAGCTCTTCCACACTGGTATCAGTCCTATAGATAACTATTAGACATGACCAACCGTTCCACACTGGTATCAGTCCCACATAGATAACTATTAGACATGACCAGCTATTCCACACTGGTATCAGTCCCACATAGATAACTATTAGACATGACCAGCTCTTCCACACTGGTATCAGTCCCACATAGATAACTATTAGACATGACCAGCTCTTCCACACTGGTATCAGTCCCATAGATAACTATTAGACATGACCAGCTCTTCCACACCGGTATCAGTCCCATAGATAACTATTAGACATGACCAGCTCTTCACACTGGTATCAGTCCCATAGATAACTATTAGACATGACCAGCTCTTCCACACTGGTATCAGTCCCATAGATAACTATTAGACATGACCAGCTCTTCCACACTGGTATCAGTCCCATAGATAACTATTAGACATGACCAGCTCTTCCACACTGGTATCAGTCCCATAGATAACTATTAGACATGACCAGCTCTTCCACACTGGTATCAGTCCCATAGATAACTATTAGACATGACCAGCTCTTCCACACTGGTATCAGTCCCATAGATAACTATTAGACATGACCAGCTCTTCCACACTGGTATCAGTCCCATAGATAACTATTAGACATGACCAGCTCTTCCACACTGGTATCAGTCCCATAGATAACTATTAGACATGACCAGCTCTTCCACACTGGTATCAGTCCCACATAGATAACTATTAGACATGACCAGCTCTTCACACTGGTATCAGTCCCACATAGATAAATATTAGACATGACCAGCTCTTCCACACTGGTATCAGTCCCATAGATAACTATTAGACATGACCAGCTCTTCCACACTGGTATCAGTCCCATAGACAACTATTAGACATGACCAGCTCTTCCACACTGGTATCAGTCCCACATAGATAACTATTAGACATGACCAGCTCTTCCACACTGGTATCAGTCCCATAGATAACTATTAGACATGACCAGCTCTTCCACACTGGTATCAGTCCTATAGATAACTATTAGACATGACCAACCGTTCCACACTGGTATCAGTCCCACATAGATAACTATTAGACATGACCAGCTCTTCCACACTGGTATCAGTCCCATAGATAACTATTAGACATGACCAGCTCTTCCACACTGGTATCAGTCCCATAGATAACTATTAGACATGACCAGCTCTTCCACACTGGTATCAGTCCCATAGATAACTATTAGACATGACCAGCTCTTCCACACTGGTATCAGTCCCATAGATAACTATTAGACATGACCAGCTCTTCCACACTGGTATCAGTCCCATAGATAACTATTAGACATGACCAGCTCTTCCACACTGGTATCAGTCCCATAGATAACTATTAGACATGACCAGCTCTTCCACACTGGTATCAGTCCCATAGATAACTATTAGACATGACCAGCTCTTCCACACTGGTATCAGTCCCACAGATAACTATTAGACATGACCAGCTCTTCCACACTGGTATCAGTCCCATAGATAACTATTAGACATGACCAGCTCTTCCACACTGGTATCAGTCCCATAGATAACTATTAGACATGATGTTCTGACAGTCTGGCGATAGTGAGAAAGTCTTCTTCAGTTCAGCGTAGCCTAGTGGTTAGAGCGTTGGACTAGTAACCAAAATGGTGGCAAGATCAAATCTCCTAGCTGACAAGGTACAAATCTGTCGTTCTGCCCCTGAACAAGGCAGTTAACCCACTGTTCCTAGGCCGTCATTGAAAATAAGAATTTGTTCTGAACTGTCCTCCCATACATTTTCAAATGTCCACTGGTTGATAAGGACTTTTCTAAATGAACACTTCACCGGTGATCTTGTATCATTTCAGGTACAGTCCTTGAATCGAAGGATATTGCCTCAGCTTCAGACGGTAGATTCTCATAACCTGTAACGAAGGAAACAAAAAAAATGAGAGTAACATGTCCTGGTTTAAAGAGAAATGTATATATCTTTATATTGCTTTATCTTGGCCAGGTCGCAATTGTAAATGAGAACTTTGTTCTCAACTTGCCTACCTGGTTAAATAAAGGTGTTCTCAACTTGCCTACCTGGTTAAATAAAGGTGAAAGAAAAAATGAAATAAAAATATTTCACACAGATTTCCCAGAGTAAGAATGTTCCGATTTTCAGGAAAACGTTGGACACTTCACCTAGATATCCCTAATATGACGACTGTGGTGAACAACATAGAAGCGTATCAGCTTCTGATGATCTACCTTCTTCGCCCTGAGCTCCGAGCTGCAGTAAACTGCTCCGCTTCTCGCTCCACTCCAGCTCTGGTTCGCTCACATACTCTTGGTCGAACGTTGCGTTTTTTTGGGGGGGCTACTTCTAAATTGCACCGCGTCCGTCGTGGCATTTCCTGGAGAGCAAGCAGGATTTTGTTCCAGACCTAATTTTAAAGAGATAGCTCACCTAAAATGTACTAAAATCGGAATGTTTGTGTCCTTAGTTTGAAAGCAGTCTATGGACAAGGAGACTGCAATCTATGATTTGGTCGCCCACTGCCATCAACCATTAGTATAAGTATTTCCTGTGCAGAGCGTTCCCATTGACCTTCCTACTGTTTCTAGAGAACAGGAATCAATCTACTGACCTTCCTACTGTTTCTAGAGAACAGGAATCAATCTACTGACCTTCCTACTGTTTCTAGAGAACAGGAATCAATCTACTGACCTTCCTACTGTTTCTAGAGAACAGGAATCAATCCACTGACCTTCCTACTGTTTCTAGAGAACAGGAATCAATCTACTGACCTTCCTACTGTTTCTAGAGAACAGGAATCAATCTACTGACCTTCCTACTGTTTCTAGAGAACAGGAATCAATCTACTGACCTTCCTACTGTTTATAGAGAACAGTAATCAATACATGGACCTTCCCACTGTTTTCCCCATTCGCCTGTCTTGCAATCTGATTTCATTTAATGTCGGAATAAAGTGTCAAACCACCTACAAAATATGTTAAAATATATATATATATATATATATATATATATATATTAGCATACTTTAAATTTTCATCCCCCAAAAATCTCAGAGTAACAAAGTTGTTGAATTTTGAGTGATAATTTAATATGCAAATCATTCTGAATACACCTGGCCTGTGTTTTTGGAAAAAAATATGTAGAATTACAGGAGATGAGCTTTATAACAGACCCGCCTAGGCAAAATCTCCCTCCAAAGCTTTCTTCAGAAGTTGGCAGCCCCGAGTGCACTTTATAGGGAATAGGATTCCATTTAGGACACAGATTGTCACTGAGAGACGCAATAAAGTCATTATGATGATGATGGACACATAAACAGCTAAAAGGTATGACTGATAGACTCCATTTAGCTATTGGCATTGACTCATTAGGCAGTCAGACTGAGATAGATAGACATTTTTTTATTTATTTAACCTTTATTTAACTAGATAGATACTGTAGATATTTTGATATATAGATGTGGCTTCTGTATGACAGTAGTGAACGTAATACAACACAGACTACGCTACCTGTTGGCATTGACTCATCAGACAGTCAGACTGAGATAGATAGATAGACAATTTGTATTTATTTAACTAGATAGATAGATACTGTAGATATATAGATAGATAGACGTGGCTTCTGTATGACAGTCGTGAACGTAATACAACACAGACTACGCTACCTGTTGCCCCTATAATGTTTGTTTGGTGTCTGCTGTACATACCTGGTTATTGGTCCTTAGCTCCTGCTGTCAACCCGTCTTCATCATCGAAGACCCACCTACAGAGTTCGCTGTTTTGGCGAGTTTTATCCGTAGTTCCACCCGCCCGGGCCTCTCCTGCCGCTGGTTCTGCCGCTGGTTCTGCTAGACAGTCGGGACTTTCATCAACATCAGAGTGGAACAGCTTGACTTTGAACTCCGAAGGACGAAAGGTCGGAGCTAGCTAGCTGTAAACCACAGAGCTAACGTTAAAGTCTCCACAAGCGTCACTGAACTTCCACTAAAGTGTGCTTGTTTACCAGACAGAAAGCCTACAGTGCTGAGAGGTGGAAGCCGTGCACACAGCCTCTGGATGTGTCATTGCAAAGATACTGTTAACTTGTATCTGCGGTAATTGTTTCTTTCAAAGAAAGAGCGACAAGTTAAACTTCCAGTTGTAACTCAGCGCTAAGTAATTAAGTGAAAAGTCAAACTGTCCTGACACAAGCAGCATTCCCTGGTGGTCTAGTGGTTAGGATTCGGCGCTCTCACCGCCGCGGCCCGGGTTCGATTCCCGGTCAGGGAACACACTTTTTTTTAATTTGAAAGCGAAAGGATGTCAGAAAGTAACACGGTAAACGTTCGCTTTCAAATACAACTGATCAAATGTGGATTTACATTATTTTTTGTAACATTTAAAATTGTTGCGTTGTTTTAATAAAAAAGTGTGTTCCCTGACCGGGAATCGAACCCGGGCCGCGGCGGTGAGAGCGCCGAATCCTAACCACTAGACCACCAGGGAAAGCTGTTTGTAACGAAGTGAAAAGTCAAACTGTGCTAACACAAGTAGCTTTCCATGGTAGTCTGGCGGTTCAATTCAGGGAACAGACTGTTTTATTTTTATTTTATTAAAACAACGCTTATATTTTGAATGTTACAAAAGAGTATGTAAATCCCCATTTGATCAGTTGTATTTGAACGTGAACGTTTTCCGTGTTATTTTCTGCCATCCTTGTGTCTGCCTCATGACTTTGTTTCAATGAAGGCTGCAGATTTTAATGTTAGCCATTTTTCTGTTTTTTAGATTTCTGTGTTGTTGTTTCTTGGTTTTACGTTTTTTATTTTTTTTATTTCACTGTTGCGTGTTCAGACGCTGTGAAATGCTACCACTCCACAGTTTGGAAAGCTTTGTACATTTCCCCTGGTAGTGTGTAACTAAACTACAGATTGAACAATGAGACAGATATTTCACAGGATGTATAAATGTGAAGCATCCGGGTTGACGTTTTCACTCACTACCAAATATGGTAGTGAGAGGAAGCCCAGTGCCCAGCAGTGGGAGAAGAAGGAGCGAGATGGATTTTGGCCAAATTTCTGCTCATTTTTTTTATCAATGAAACGTTTGATCTCTGCTCCTTGCATGTTCTGCCCACTAAGATTAATTTGCTTCCATTGGAAACAACAGGCTGTGGTCCATCTTGGATTAATTAGACACATCTTTGACTTAACAGTAGACACTCTGGTGGTGTCTAACAGTAGAAACTCTTGCCCTCTCGTTTTTTGCCTTCATTAAACTCCTGTCTTATGTAACCATACCAAACGTAACCTGTCATACTAAATGGAGTCTAAATGGATTTACATACAGAATAACATGAAATGGTCTGAGACCAGGGAGGAGTGAAGGGAGAGACAGCCACTAACCAAGCAGACTCCTGCTATCAAAACTAGGTTATTTATCATTAAATACTCCTTCCTGCTCCCCAGCCTGGTCTCAGACCATTTTATATTATTCTGTATAGTACCTGTACCTTGGACTGGATCAGATATGATTACATAGTACCTGTACCTTGGACTGGATCAGATAGGATTACATAGTACCTGTACCTTGGACTGGATCAGATAGGATTACATAGTACCTGTACCTTGGACTGGATCAGATAGGATTACATAGTACCTGTACCTTGGACTGGATCAGATATGATTACATAGTACCTGTACCTTGGACTGGATCAGATAGGATTACATAGTACCTGTACCTTGGACTGGATCAGATAGGATTACATAGTACCTGTACCTTGGACTGGATCAGATATGATTACATAGTACCTGTACCTTGGACTGGATCAGATAGGATTACATAGTACCTGTACCTTGGACTGGATCAGATAGGATTACATAGTACCTGTACCTTGGACTGGATCAGATAGGATTACATAGTACCTGTCTTGGACTGGATCAGATAGGATTACATAGTACCTGTCTTGGACTGGATCAGATATGATTACATAGTACCTGTCTTGGACTGGATCAGATATGATTACATAGTACCTGTCTTGGACTGGATCAGATATGAGTACATAGTACCTGTACCTTGGACTGGATCAGATATGAGTACATAGTACCTGTCTTGGACTGGATCAGATATGATTACATAGTACCTGTACCTTGGACTGGATCAGATATGATTACATAGTACCTGTACCTTGGACTGGATCAGATATGAGTACATAGTACCTGTCTTGGACTGGATCAGATATGATTACATAGTACCTGTACCTTGGACTGGATCAGATATGATTACAAAGTACCTGTCTTGGACTAGATCAGATATGATTACATAGTACCTGTCTTGGACTGGATCAGATATGATTGCATAGTACCTGTACCTTGGACTGGATCAGATATGAGTACATAGTACCTGTCTTGGACTGGATCAGATATGAGTACATAGTACCTGTACCTTGGACTGGATCAGATATGATTACATAGTACCTGTACCTTGGACTGGATCAGATATGAGTACATAGTACCTGTACCTTGGACTGGATCAGATATGATTACATAGTACCTGTACCTTGGACTGGATCAGATATGATTACATAGTACCGGTACCTTGGACTGGATCAGATATGATTACATAGTACCTGTCTTGGACTAGATCAGATATGATTACATAGTACCTGTACCTTGGACTAGATCAGATATGAGTACATAGTACCTGTCTTGGACTGGATCAGATATGATTACATAGTACCTGTCTTGGACTGGATCAGATATGATTACATAGTACCTGTCTTGGACTAGATCAGATATGATTACATAGTACCTGTCTTGGACTAGATCAGATATGAGTACATAGTACCTGTCTTGGACTGGATCAGATATGAGTACATAGTACCTGTCTTGGACTGGATCAGATATGATTACATAGTACCTGTCTTGGACTGCATAAAACCGGGAAGAGAAGCTAGTTCAGCTAGCTCCCGTTAGCTAGCTATGCTAACTGTGCTGCAGTGCACTTTCTCAGCCTACAGTTACACATACCTCCAGTCATAATACGAAGTAGTAGCCTGCCTGCCTGCCTGTTGGCTCTTGGTCGTTGTAGCCGATCCTTCACCATCTTCCTTTGATTAGATATCTCCTAACTTCTGATTGGATATCTCCTAACTTCTGATTAGATATCTCCTAACTTCTGATTGGATATCTCCTAACTTCTCATTAGATATCTCCTAACTTCTCATTAGATATCTCCTAACTTCTGATTAGATATCTCCTTACTTCTCATTAGATATCTCCTAACTTCTGATTAGATATCTCCTAACTTCTCATTAGATATCTCCTAACTTCTGACTAGATATCTCCTATCTTCTGATTAGATATCTCCTAACTTCTGATTAGATATCTCCTAACTTCTAAATAGATATCTCCTAACTTCTTATTAGATATCTCCTAGCTTCTCATTAGATATCTCCTATCTTCTGATTAGATATCTCCTATCTTCTGATTATATATCTCCTAACTTCTGATTAGATATCTCCTATCTTGTGATTAGATATCTCCTAACTTCTAAATAGATATCTCCTATCTTGTGATTAGATATCTCCTATCTTCTGATTATATATCTCCTAACTTCTGATTAGATATCTCCTATCTTGTGATTAGATATCTCCTAACTTCTAAATAGATATCTCCTAACTTCTCAGTTGATATCTCCTAAATTCTGCCACACATGGAGCTTTGATGACTTATGATTGGCCAATAACAAGCTGCACGCACCACGCTCCACTCTCATGAAAAGCAAGAGAAGCAACATAAATTATACAATCTCCTTCTCTCTCTGTCTCTCCTCTCTCTCTGTCTCTCCTCTCTCCCTGTCTCTCCTCTCTCTCTCTCTGTCTCTCCTCTCTCTCTGTCTCTCCTCTCTCTCTCTCTCTCTCTCTCTCTCTCTGTCTCTCTCTCTCTCTGTCTCTCTCTCTCTGTCTCTCTCTCTCTTTCTCTCTCCCTCTCTCTCTATGTCTCTCTCTCTTTCTCTCTCTTTCTCTCTCTCTCTCTCTGTCTCTCTCTCTCTCTGTCTCTCCTCTCTCTCTCTCTCTCTCTCTCTCTGTCTCTCTCTCTCTCTGTCTCTCTCTCTCTGTCTCTCTCTCTCTCTCTCTCTCTCTCTCTCCCTGTCTCTCCTCTCTCTCTCTCTGTCTCTCCTCTCTCTCTGTCTCTCCTCTCTCTCTCTCTCTCTCTCTCTCTCTCTGTCTCTCTCTCTGTCTCTCTCTCTCTCTCTCTCTCTCTCTCTCTCTGTCTCTCTCTGTCTCTGTCTCTCTCTCTCTCTCTGTCTCTCTCTCTCAGCAGTCGCGTTCGGATCTCTATGGGCCCTTCCAGACAAGTCATTTAAAATAACACATACCCCTGACAATCAGATCCTAGCCAGACAGTATTTCTAATTCTGGATTCATTGTTATGAACGTTCTCAAGCCGTCCTCTATCGGAGGAGCCATAGTTGAGCCCTAAAGTGGTGAGAAGCCCAGTCATTCTGGACGGAGGCTAACTACTATTTAGTTTAAATTACAGTCTTGGAAATACGATGACATTGCTTAAGTAGTCAAATATTTAGTAGGAAACAACTTTCCCTCAATTATCATGTTGTCAGATTTACTTTAGCCATTAGCTAACAAAATGTTTGAATGTTAAATGACGAGACAGAGGCATTGATGCGAGTAACCAGTCTTGTTCAGTACATGACAACACATCCGGGTATCTCAAGCACCCCGGTAAAACACAAGAGTTGCAGTAATGAACATTTACCAACAGATGGCATCACTGTGCCATCTTACACCCATAACACAAAGTTTCTGTCCAAAAAATAGCTAGCAATGCTAACGTTAGCTAGCTAAAAGCCGGTGGCCTCCCCTCAATCTTATCTAGCTAGCTAACTGCATTTGAAGTCAATCTGGTGACATCAAAATGATAACAAAAGGTTTTCCTACTAATTATTTGCCTCTTGTTGAATGTCATTGTATTTCCAAGCCACTGTAACGGACATTTGATGAAAATCTTCATCAGCGCTTATTGACGATGCATTGAGTAGAATGCTCAGTCAGGCATCGGTCCAAAACAAACATTCTAAACAATATTGAAACAAGTTTGTGATGAAACATGGAACCCATGAATAAGTACTGTACTATAATGAATAAGTTCTGTCCTGTAATGAATAAGTACTGTACTATAATGAATAAGTTCTGTACTGTAATGAATAAGTTCTGTACTGTAATTAATAAGTTCTGTACTGTAATTAATAAGTTCTGTACTATAATGAATAAGTTCTGTACTATAATGAATATGTTCTGTCCTATAATGAATATGTTCTGTCCTGTAATGAATAAGTTCTGTCCTGTAATAAGTTATATTGTAGTCACTTAAAGAAGAGAAAAGTTGTAAGGTTTTCATCAACAGTACTTCCCATCACAATAAAAACACAACAGGAAACAGGAAATGACATTGTACATTTTTTTAATTCTCTATCAGCCATAAACACACTGCAGCATTTTGATTATTATACCATTTTAATAAACTAATACATGCCCTCGTAAATATTTATATATATGTATAATATCACGTATGTATATAAATGCCGTCACCGCGGAAACAGAATGCTGATTGGTTAAATTAAAAGCCGGACCGACCCAGTCACAGTGAACTTCCACTAGTTTTTTTGCATTTTGTATCACTTTTTATTTTGGCTTTTAAATCATTTTTAAACGTCACTCTCACAGTAACCAGTGACATCGGTGAAGTACATACATGACAGGTGGTAGATACATACAGTGGCTAAACGCTCTGAGCGGTGAGTGATGCCGTGTACACATACTGTCAACCTGCTCGACCACACCTCTAGGTCGGGTGTGTCTCTGTCCCGTACCTGCCCTCATATACTTTCTACACGGGACTTTCCCATTGGCTAGACATACAGATCCCAGCCTACATGGGTCTGTCTGATTGGCTACAAATACTGTATTGTGCCTAGATGGGCCTTTCCCATTGGCTAGACATACAGATCCCAGCCTACATGGGTCTGTCTGATTGGCAACAAATACTGTATTGTGCCTAGATGGGCCTTTCCCATTGGCTAGACATACAGATCCCAGCCTACATGGGGCTGTCTGATTGGCTACAAATACTGTATTCTGCCTAGATGGGCCTTTCCCATTGGCTAAACATACCATTTCCTGTGTCCTTGTGCCCAAAGCGTGGAGGTGTGCCCCCCATGACAGTCAGGAGTGGAGTGCAACGTGGTTGTTGTGAAATAAAGTTCATTTTTCTCTGCTCATGTCGTCACATTCACACACACACAAACACACACAACCACTAACACCTGGTCCCACACTTTCAAGGGCCAATAAGTAATCAATAATCACATTGATAAATCAAACGAGGAACCATCCGAGAAGCTCTCGTACCAACCTCGGGTCTGCTGCACAAATGGATCCCTATTCCCTATGTAGTACACTACTATAGACCCTATTCCCTCTATAGTACACTACTATAGACCCTATTCCCTATATAGTGGTACTACTATAGACCAGAGCCCTATTCCCTATATAGTGGTACTACTATAGACCAGAGCCCTATTCCCTATATAGTGGTACTACTATAGACCAGAGCCCTATTCTCTATGTAGTGAACTACTAGTGACCAGAGCCCTATTCTCTATATAGTGGTACTACTATAGACCAGAGCCCTATTCTCTATATAGTGAACTACTAGTGACCAGAGCCCTATTCCCTATATAGTGAACTACTAGTGACCAGAGCCCTATTCTCTATATAGTGAACTACTAGTGACCAGAGCCCTATTCCCTATATAGTGAACTACTAGTGACCAGAGCCCTATTCTCTATATAGTGAACTACTAGTGACCAGAGCCCTATTCCCTATATAGTGAACTACTAGTGACCAGAGCCCTATTCTCTATATAGTGAACTAATAGTGACCAGAGCCCTATTCTCTATGTAGTGAACTACTAGTGACCAGAGCCCTATTCTCTATGTAGTGAACTACTAGTGACCAGAGCCCTATTCCCTATATAGTGAACTACTAGTGACCAGAGCCCTATTCCCTATATAGTACACTACTATAGACCAGGACCCTATTCCCTATATAGTGAACTACTAGTGACCAGAGCCCTATTCCCTATATAGTGAACTACTAGTGACCAGAGCCCTATTCCCTATATAGTGAACTACTATAGGCCAGGGCCCTATTCCCTATATAGTGAACTACTAGTGACCAGAGCCCTATTCCCTATATAGTGAACTACTATAGGCCAGGGCCCTATTCCCTATATAGTGAACTACTAGTGACCAGAGCCCTATTCCCTATATAGTGAACTACTATAGGCCAGGGCCCTATTCCCTATATAGTGAACTACTAGTGACCAGAGCCCTATTCCCTATATAGTGCACTACTAGTGACCAGAGCCCTATTCCCTATATAGTGAACTACTAGTGACCAGAGCCCTATTCCCTATGTAGTGCACTACTAGTGACCAGAGCCCTATTCTCTATATAGTGAACTACTAGTGACCAGAGCCCTATTCCCTATATAGTGAACTACTAGTGACCAGAGCCCTATTCCCTATATAGTGCACTACTAGTGACCAGAGCCCTATTCCCTATATAGTGAACTACTAGTGACCAGAGCCCTATTCCCTATGTAGTGCACTACTAGTGACCAGAGCCCTATTCCCTATGTAGTGCACTACTAGTGACCAGAGCCCTATTCCCTATGTAGTGAACTACTAGTGACCAGAGCCCTATTCCCTATGTAGTGCACTACTAGTGACCAGAGCCCTATTCCCTATGTAGTGAACTACTAGTGACCAGAGCCCTATTCCCTATATAGTGAACCAGGGCCCTATTCCCTATGTAGTGGTACTACTATAGACCAGAGCCCTATTCCCTATATAGTGGTACTACTATAGCCCAGGGCCCTATGGGTTCTGCATAGGGAATAGGATGCCATTCGTGACACAGACATCTTCATATCAGAGGACTGCTTCTAAACGAGACAGCCATGATCCACACCTTATCAACTTATACACAGCGTATTCACCATTGGGAAAATAAATATTAAATAAATAAAATACATTTCCTAATAAAGGAAACGTCAAGTCTCCATAACAAATTAACAAACCAAAAAAACGATCTACTGAACCCGAAACTACAGAAGAAGAACTTCAAAAACAAGGAAAGAATTGAACCAATAACAGAGAAGACTGCTGCTGCTTTTACCAAACCACTCCCTTCATAGCAGCAATTCAGGTCTGACACACACACACACACTTGCACTAATTCACATGCACGCACGTCAAACAATGAGATGAGGTTGGAAATGTTACAAACCATGGAGAGAGTTTAAAAGACAGGAAGAAAAATAGATAGAAACAGAGGAGAGAGAGAGAGAGAGAGAGAGAGAGGGAAGGAGAGAGAGGGAGAGAGGGAGAGAGAGAGGGAGAAGGAGAGAGAGAGAGCGGGAGAGAGAGAGGGAGAGAGGGGGAGAGAGAGAGAGAGAGAGAGAGAGAGAGAGAGAGAGAGAGAGAGAGAGAGAGAGAGGGAGAGAGAGAGAGACAGAGAGAGAGACAGAGACAGAGAGAGAGTGACAGAGAGTGACAGAGACAGAGAGAGAGTGACAGAGAGAGAGTGACAGAAAGAGAGAGACAGAGAGAGAGATAGAGACAGAGACAGAGAGAGAGATAGAGAGAAAGACAGAGAGAGAGAGAGAGAGAGAGAGAGAGAAAGAGAGAGCGAGAGAGAGAGAGAGAGAGAGAGAGGGAGAGAGAGAGAGAGAGGGAGAGAGAAAAGGATCAAGGCTATATATATAATTAACCATATCTCAGCTATGATCGTCACCAGCTAACCGACCAATCATGCCTACTCTACCTGGTAATGGAGGGGACTAATGAGGTTGCCTAGGTTACAGATGACAATTTTTTTTTTTTAAACCACATATTTAGATATAGCTACTTTCTGAAGACAGGTAGAACAAGAACACTAAACACTCCAGCAACAGGAAGCAGGAAGCAGGAAGCGAGGACTACGGTTAAGGGTTGCTACAGGTGACATCGTGATATCTGACCTTTTTTAAAGAAAGGTCAATATGAGGAAGAGGAAGTGCTGTAGTTTTCACGTCGTAGTAAAGAATAACTAAGAACTGTAGTAGTAGAGACAGGTAGTGCTGTGAGGTGTACATCGTAGCGTATGTTAGTCCAACCACCTACTCTAGCAGTACAACACATATATGACTAATGTCTGTCAGCATCAAGATCCAATACATACAGAAAACAAACATCAACTCTTTGGTCACAAAAAAAAAAATGAAAACGGAAAAAAACACACAAAGAAGAAAACAAAACAGAAAGAAAGAAAATAAGTGAATCAGTTAAGACCAAACAGATTGTTGAAACAGGAAGACGGTGGTAGGACTGAGGTGCACTTTGGGATTGCATGTGCCTGATGCATAGGATTGGTGGATCTTCAGGGAAAGGGGCGGGGTCAGAGGCCAAACAGGAAACTAGCGAGGCGATAAAGGAGGCCTGTTATTCCTTTTTCCTCCCCTCTTCCTCCTCATCCCCCCTCCTCCTCCTCTTCCTCCACCTTCTAACAGTAGAGATGGATGAGGTGATGAAGGTGCTCCAGGAGAACCTGTTTCCTGTTACCACAGGCTCCTCCCCTCTCACTACTGTCCGTCTCTGGGTACGTCCCTTACACATCTTGGCCCTGGGGGGGAGGAGAAGAGAGTAAAGAGAGAGAAAGTTGGAGAGAAAAAGGAGGGCAGAGTGAGATGAGAGACAGAGAGACAGAGAGAGAGAGGAGAGACAGAGAGAGAGAGGAGAGAGAGAGAGGAGAGACAGTGAGAGAGAGAGAGAGGAGAGACAGAGAGAGAGGAGAGACAGAGAGAGACAGAGAGAGAGGAGAGACAGAGAGAGAGGAGAGACAGAGAGAGAGAGAGAGAGAGAGAGAGGAGAGACAGGGAGAGAGAGGATAGAGATAGAGAGGAGAGACAGAGAGAGAGGAGAGACAGAGAGAGAGGAGAGAGAGAGAGAGGAGAGACAGAGTGAAAGGAGAGAGAGGGTGATTAGTACCTCTAATAATCAAACTAAAAGCAGTTGGAGAAAGATATGGAGGGGAGAGATGGAGGGAGAGATGGAGGGAGAGATGGAGGGGAGAGATGGAGGGGAGAGATGGAGGGGAGAGATAGAGGGGAGAGATGGAGGGGAGAGATGGAGGGGAGAGATGGAGGGGAGAGATGGAGGGAGAGATGGAGGGGAGAGATGGAGGGGAGAGATAGAGGGGAGAGATAGAGGGGAGAGATAGAGGGGAGAGATGGAGGGGAGAGATGGAGGGGAGAGATGTAGGGAGAGATGGAGGGGAGAGATGGAGGGGAGAGATGGAGGGGAGAGATGGAGAAAGAGATGGATGGGAGAGATGGAGGGGAGAGATGGAGGGAGAGATGGAGAAAGAGATGGATGGGAGAGATGGAGGGAGAGATGGAGGGGAGAGATGGAGGGGAGAGATGGAGGGAGAGATGGAGGGAGAGATAGAGGGGAGAGATGGAGGGGAGAGATGGAGAAAGATATGGAGGGGAGAGATGGAGGGAGAGATGGAGGGGAGAGATGGATGGGAGAGATGGAGGGAGATATGGAGGGGAGAGATAGAGGGAGAGATGGGGGAGAGATGGAGAAAGATATGGATGAGAGAGATGGATGGAGAGATGGAGGGGAGAGATGGAGGGGAGAGATGGAGGGGAGAGATGGAGGGAGAGATGGAGGGGAGAGATGGAGAAAGAGATGGATGGAAGAGATGGAGGGAGAGATGGAGGGGAGAGATGGAGGGGAAAGATGGAGGGAGAGATAGAGCAAGGGATGGAGGGAGAGATGGAGAGAGAGATGGATGAGAGAGATGGAGGGAGAGATGGAGAGAGAGATGGAGGGGAGAGATGGAGGGAGAGATAGAGGGGAGAAATGGAGGTAGAGATGGAGATAGGGATGGAGGGGAGAGATGGAGGGGTGAGATGGATGGAGAGATGGGGGAGAGATGGAGGGGAGAGAGAGATGGAGAGATGGAGGAGATGGAGGGGAGAGATGGAGGAAGAGATCGAGGGAGCGATGGAGGGGAGAGATGGAGGGAGAGATGAAGGGAGCGATGGAGGGGAGAGATGGAGGGAGAGATGGAGGGAGAGATGGAGGGAGAGATGAAGGGAGTGATTGAGGGAGAGATGGAGGGAGAGAAAGCTATTCTGATTGGCTGGTTGGAGGCTGACCTGTGTGAAGTCGTCCCGGGACGTTGGGAGGTCAGAGGTCAGGGTGGGGTCACCGTGCTGCGTCTCGGTCCAATCCCCCTCCACCACCACCACCACTGCGTTCCGCTCCACACGGCTGACCTCGTGACCTTCAGCTGATTCCTCCTCACCCCACGCTGAGTCAGTGTCACGCTCAGAAAACGTCACCTGGAAGGAAAAAGGAAGGAAAGATTGCAACAATAAAAAAATACATTATGTAATTGTTGTTGTGCGGTTAAATCCCACTGGGGATACCGCCCATAATTAAAATGTATGAACACATTAAGAGGCTTAATTAATGAATTAAATAAAGAAATAAAAACTTTTAAAAGCTTAATTAATTAATTAAGATGTTTAGGATCAAAACGTCAGTTAAACGGGATATATTATTACTTTGAAAATATACATCAATTTATAATCTGTTATGAAAATTTCACTCAAAATGTCACTGTGAGGTGTACTACACATTTCACTGTCAGGTCTACTACACCTGTTGTATTCAGCATTTCACTGTCAGGTCTACTACACCTGTTGTATTCAGCATTTCACTGTCAGGTCTACTACACCTGTTGTATTCAGCATTTCACTGTAAGGTCTACCTACACCTGTTGTATTCAGCATTTCACTGTAAGGTCTACTACACCTGTTGTATTCAGCATTTCACTGTCAGGTCTACTACACCTGTTGTATTCAGCATTTCACTGTCAGGTCTACTACACCTGTTGTATTCAGCATTTCACTGTAAGGTCTACCTACACCTGTTGTATTCAGCATTTCACTGTAAGGTCTACTACACCTGTTGTATTCAGCATTTCACTGTAAGGTCTACTACACCTGTTGTATTCAGCATTTCACTGTCAGGTCTACTACACCTGTTGTATTCATAATTTCACTGTAAGGTCTACTACACCTGTTGTATTCAGCATTTCACTGTAAGGTCTACTACACCTGTTGAATTCAGCATTTCACTGTGAGGTCTACTACACCTGTTGTATTCAGCATTTCACTGTGAGGTCTACTACACCTGTTGTATTCAGCATTTCACTGTGAGGTCTACTACACCTGTTGTATTCAGCATTTCACTGTAAGGTCTACTACACCAGTTGTATTCAGCATTTCACTGTAAGGTCTACTACACCTGTTGTATTCAGCATTTCACTGTAAGGTCTACTACACCAGTTGTATTCAGCATTTCACTGTAAGGTCTACCTACACCTGTTGTATTCAGCATTTCACTGTAAGGTCTACTACACCTGTTGTATTCAGCATTTCACTGTAAGGTCTACTACACCTGTTGTATTCAGCATTTCACTGTAAGGTCTACTACACCAGTTGTATTCAGCATTTCACTGTAAGGTCTACCTACACCTGTTGTATTCAGCATTTCACTGTCAGGTCTACTACACCTGTTGTATTCAGCATTTCACTGTCAGGTCTACTACACCTGTTGTATTCATAATTTCACTGTAAGGTCTACTACACCTGTTGTATTTAGCATTTCACTGTAAGGTCTACTACACCTGTTGTATTCAGCATTTCACTGTAAGGTCTACTACACCTGTTGTATTCAGCATTTCACTGTATGGTCTACTACACCTGTTGTATTCAGCATTTCACTGTGAGGTCTACTACACCTGTTGTATTCAGCATTTCACTGTAAGGTCTACTACACCTGTTGTATTCAGCATTTCACTGTGAGGTCTACTACACCTGTTGTATTCAGCATTTCACTGTGAGGTCTACTACACCTGTTGTATTCAGCATTTCACTGTGAGGTCTACTACACCTGTTGTATTCAGCATTTCACTGTGAGGTCTACTACACCTGTTGTATTCAGCATTTCACTGTGAGGTGTACTACACCTGTTGTATTCAGCATTTCACTGTATGGTCTACTACACCTGTTGTATTCAGCATTTCACTGTAAGGTCTACCACACCTGTTGTATTCAGCATTTCACTGTAAGGTCTACTACACCTGTTGTATTCAGCATTTCCCTGTGAGGTCTACTACACCTGTTGTATTCAGCATTTCACTGTGAGGTGTACTACACCTGTTGTATTCAGCATTTCACTGTAAGGTCTACTACACCTGTTGTATTCAGCATTTCACTGTAAGGTCTACCTACACCTGTTGTATTCAGCATTTCACTGTCAGGTCTACTACACCTGTTGTATTCAGCATTTCACTGTCAGGTCTACTACACCTGTTGTATTCATAATTTCACTGTAAGGTCTACTACACCTGTTGTATTTAGCATTTCACTGTAAGGTCTACTACACCTGTTGTATTCAGCATTTCACTGTAAGGTCTACTACACCTGTTGTATTCAGCATTTCACTGTAAGGTCTACTGCACCTGTTGTATTCAGCATTTCACTGTGAGGTCTACTACACCTGTTGTATTCAGCATTTCACTGTGAGGTCTACTACACCTGTTGTATTCAGCATGTCACTGTGAGGTGTACTACACCTGTTGTATTCAGCATTTCACTGTGAGGTCTACTACACCTGTTGTATTCAGCATTTCACTGTGAGGTCTACTACACCTGTTGTATTCAGCATGTCACTGTGAGGTGTACTACACCTGTTGTATTCAGCATTTCACTGTGAGGTCTACTACACCTGTTGTATTCAGCATTTCACTGTGAGGTCTACTACACCTGTTGTATTCAGCATTTCACTGTGAGGTCTACTACACCTGTTGTATTCAGCATTTCACTGTGAGGTCTACTACACCTGTTGTATTCAGCATTTCACTGTGAGGTCTACTACACCTGTTGTATTCAGCATTTCACTGTGAGGTCTACTACACCTGTTGTATTCAGCATTTCACTGTGAGGTCGTCTACAGCTGTTGTATTCGGCATTTCACTGTGAGGTTGTCTACACCTGTTGTATTCAGCATTTCACTGTGAGGTCTACTACACCTGTTGTATTCAGCATTTCACTGATAGGTCCACTACACCTGTTGTATTCAACATTTCACTGTAAGGTCTACCTACACCTGTTGTATTCAGCATTTCACTGTAAGGTCTACTACACCTGTTGTATTCAGCATTTCACTGTAAGGTCTACTACACCTGTTGTATTCATCATTTCACTGTGAGGTCTACTACACCTGTTGTATTCAGCATTTCACAGTAAGGTCTACCACACCTGTTGTATTCAGCATTTCACTGTGAGGTCTACTACACCTGTTGTATTCAGCATTTCACTGTAAGGTCTACTACACCTGTTGTATTCAGCATTTCACTGTCAGGTCTACTACACCTGTTGTATTCAGCATTTCACTGTAAGGTCTACCTACACCTGTTGTATTCAGCATTTCACTGTGAGGTCTACTACACCTGTTGTATTCAGCATTTCACTGTGAGGTCTACTACACCTGTTGTATTCAGCATTTCACTGTGAGGTCTACTACACCTGTTGTATTCAGCATTTCACTGTGAGGTCTACTACACCTGTTGTATTCAGCATTTCACTGTGAGGTCTACTACACCTGTTGTATTCAGCATTTCACTGTGAGGTCTACTACACCTGTTGTATTCAGCATTTCACTGTGAGGTCTACTACAGCTGATGTATTCAGCATTTCACTGTAAGGTCTACTACACCTGTTGTATTCAGCATTTCACTGTGAGGTCTACTACACCTGTTGTATTCAGCATTTCACTGTAAGGTCTACTACACCTGTTGTATTCAGCATTTCACTGTCAGGTCTACTACACCTGTTGTATTCAGCATTTCACTGTGAGGTCTACTACACCTGTTGTATTCAGCATTTCACTGTGAGGTCTACTACACCTGTTGTATTCAGCATTTCACTGTAAGGTCTACTACACCTGTTGTATTCAGCATTTCACTGTAAGGTCTACTACACCTGTTGTATTCAGCATTTCACTGTAAGGTCTACTACACCTGTTGTATTCAGCATTTCACTGTAAGGTCTACTACACCTGTTGTATTCAGCATTTCACTGTAAGGTCTACTACACCTGTTGTATTCAGCATTTCACTGTAAGGTCTACTACACCTGTTGTATTCAGCATTTCACTGTAAGGTCTACTACACCTGTTGTATTCAGCATTTCACTGTAAGGTCTACTACACCTGTTGTATTCAGCATTTCACTGTAAGGTCTACTACACCTGTTGTATTCAGCATTTCACTGTAAGGTCTACTACACCTGTTGTATTCAGCATTTCACTGTGAGGTCTACTACACCTGTTGTATTCAGCGTTTCACTGTGAGGTCTACTACACCTGTTGTATTCAGCATTTCACTGTGAGGTCTACTACACCTGTTGTATTCAGCATTTCACTGTGAGGTCTACTACACCTGTTGTATTCAGCATTTCACTGTAAGGTCTACCTACACCTGTTGTATTCAGCATTTCACTGTGAGGTCTACTACACCTGTTGTATTCAGCATTTCACTGTGAGGTCTACTACACCTGTTGTATTCAGCATTTCACTGTAAGGTCTACTACACCTGTTGTATTCAGCATTTCACTGTAAGGTCTACTACACCTGTTGTATTCAGCATTTCACTGTAAGGTCTACTACACCTGTTGTATTCAGCATTTCACTGTAAGGTCTACTACACCTGTTGTATTCAGCATTTCACTGTGAGGTCTACTACACCTGTTGTATTCAGCATTTCACTGTAAGGTCTACTACACCTGTTGTATTCAGCATTTCACTGTGAGGTCTACTACACCTGTTGTATTCAGCATTTCACTGTAAGGTCTACTACACCTGTTGTATTCAGCATTTCACTGTAGGGTCTACTACACCTGTTGTATTCAGCATTTCACAGTAAGGTCTACCACACCTGTTGTATTCAGCATTTCACTGTGAGGTCTACTACACCTGTTGTATTCAGCATTTCACTGTAGGGTCTACTACACCTGTTGTATTCAGCATTTCACTGTGAGGTCTACTACACCTGTTGTATTCAGCATTTCACTGTGAGGTCTACTACACCTGTTGTATTCGGCGCACGTGACAAATAAACTTTGATTTGATTTGGGCGCAATTCTATTTCTATTAGCTGTTTATACAGGAGAAGAGAACCAACACAGCCAACTGTAGCTGTTTATACAGGAGAAGAGAACCAATACAGAGAACTGTAGCTGTTCATACAGGAGAAGAGAACCAACACAGAGAACTGTAGCTGTTTATACGGGAGAAGAGAACCAACACAGCCAACTGTAGCTGTTTATACAGGAGAAGAGAACCAAACACAGAGAACTGTAGCTGTTTATACAGGGAAATAGAACCAACACAGAGAACTGTAGCTGTTTATACGGGAGAAGAGAACCAACACAGCCAACTGTAGCTGTTTATACAGGAGAAGAGAACCAAACACAGAGAACTGTAGCTGTAATAAATGGGGGATGTCATCTTTATCCACCTCCGCTATTGATCTGCTATTGACCCCAACCCTGACAAACTCATATACACACCCTCACCTCTGAGAGATCTCTGTGGCTCCTCCTCTCGACCACTCTGGAGTATCCGTCTCCCTCCTCCCCCGGGGAGTCACCCCCCTCCTCCCTCTGCGACCCCTCACTCGACATCACCTGGCGGTTCACCTCACGGGTAGTCTGGATGGAGAGGGCAGAGGGCAAAGGTCACAGAACAGGTTAGGGTAAGTCACACACACACACACAGATAGACACAACACACACACACATAAAAACACACACACACACACACATACACTATAATGGGGACCCAAAGGAGACATGTTGTAATGTAGTGTGTCTCTATACTGGGGACCCAAAGGCACATTTGTGTTTTTTGGCTTTTGAATTAACACACCTGGTTCTACGAACTAAAGGCTTGATGAGTTGATGAGTAACATCAGGTGTGTGATCAGGTGTGTGATCAGGTGTGTGATCAGGTGTGGGATCAGGTGTGTGATCAGGTGTGGGATCAGGTGTGTGATCAGGTGTGTGATCAGGTGTGTGATCAGGTGTGTGATCAGGTGTGGGATCAGGTGTGTGATCAGGTGTGGGATCAGGCGTGGGATCAGGCGTGTGATCAGGTGTGGGATCAGGCGTGTGATCAGGCGTGGGATCAGGCGTGTGATCAGGCGTGGGATCAGGCGTGGGATCAGGCGTGGGATCAGGCGTGGGATCAGGCGTGTGATCAGGCGTGTGATCAGGCGTGTGATCAGGTGTGGGATCAGGCGTGGGATCAGGCGTGTGATCAGGCGTGGGATCAGGCGTGGGATCAGGCGTGTGATCAGGCGTGTGATCAGGCGTGTGATCAGGCGTGTGATCAGGCGTGTGATCAGGTGTGGGATCAGGTGTGTGATCAGGCATGGGATCAGGCGTGGGATCAGGCGTGTGATCAGGCGTGTGATCAGGCGTGTGATCAGGCGTGGGATCAGGCGTGGGATCAGGCGTGGGATCAGGCGTGTGATCAGGCGTGTGATCAGGCGTGTGATCAGGCGTGTGATCAGGCGTGGGATCAGGCGTGGGATCAGGCGTGGGATCAGGCGTGTGATCAGGCGTGGGATCAGGCGTGGGATCAGGCGTGGGATCAGGCGTGTGATCAGGCGTGGGATCAGGCGTGGGATCAGGCGTGGGATCAGGCGTGGGATCAGGCGTGTGATCAGGCGTGGGATCAGGCGTGTGATCAGGCGTGGGATCAGGTGTGGGATCAGGTGTGGGATCAGGTGTGGGATCAGGTGTGGGATCAGGCGTGTGATCAGGCGTGGGATCAGGCGTGTGATCAGGTGTGGGATCAGGTGTGGGATCAGGTGTGGGATCAGGTGTGGGATCAGGTGTGTGATCAGGTGTGGGATCAGATGTGGGATCAGGTGTGGGATCAGGTGTGGGATCAGGTGTGTGATCAGGTGTGGGATCAGGTGTGTGATCAGGTGTGTGATCAGGTGTGTGATCAGGCGTGTGATCAGGCGTGTGATCAGGTGTGTGATCAGGCGTGTGATCAGGCGTGTGATCAGGCGTGTGATCAGGCGTGGGATCAGGTGTGTGATCAGGTGTGTGATCAGGTGTGTGATCAGGTGTGGGATCAGGTGTGTAATCAGGTGTGTGATCAGGTGTGTGATCAGGCGTGGGATCAGGCGTGTGATCAGGTGTGGGATCAGGTGTGTGATCAGGCGTGGGATCAGGCGTGTGATCAGGCGTGTGATCAGGCGTGTGATCAGGCGTGGGATCAGGCGTGGGATCAGGCGTGTGATCAGGTGTGTGATCAGGTGTGTGATCAGGTGTGTGATCAGGTGTGGGATCAGGTGTGGGATCAGGTGTGTGATCAGGTGTGGGATCAGGTGTGTGATCAGGTGTGTGATCAGGTGTGTGATCAGGTGTGGGATCAGGTGTGGGATCAGGTGTGTGATCAGGCGTGGGATCAGGTGTGTGATCAGGTGTGGGATCAGGTGTGGGATCAGGTGTGTGATCAGAACTAAATGTGCACCACTTTGGGTCCCCAGGACCAGTGGTGGAAAAAGTACCCAATTGTCAAACTTGAGTAAAAGTAAAGATACCTTAATAGAAAATGACTCAAGTAAAAGTGACCCAGTAAAGTGACCCAGTCACCCAGTAAAATACTAATTGAGTAAAAGTCTAAAAGTTTCTGGTTTTAAATAACACTTAGGTATCAAAAGTTATTTCAAATTCTTTATATTAAGCAAACTATAATAATCTTGTTTTTTATTTAATTTACGGATAGCCAGGGGCGCACTCCAACGCTCAGACGTAATTTTCAAACTAAGCATGTCTGTTTAGTGAGTCCATCAGATCAGAGGCTAGTAGGGATGACCAGGGATGTTCTCTGTTTAGAGAGTCCTCCAGATCAGAGGCAGTAGAGATGACCAGGGATGTTCTCTGTTTAGTGAGTCCATCAGATCAGAGGCTAGTAGGGATGACCAGGGATGTTCTCTGTTTAGAGAGTCCTCCAGATCAGAGGCAGTAGGGATGACCAGGGATGTTCTCTGTTTAGTGAGTCCTCCAGATCAGAGACAGTAGGGATGACCAGGGATGTTCTCTGTTTAGAGAGTCCACCAGATCAGAGACAGTAGGGATGCTCTCTGTTTAGTGAGTCCTCCAGATCAGAGGCAGTAGAGATGACCAGGGATGTTCTCTGTTTAGTGAGTCCTCCAGATCAGAGGCAGTAGGGATGACCAGGGATGTTCTCTGTTTAGAGAGTCCATCAGATCAGACGCAGTAGGGATGACCGGGGATGTTCTCTGTTTAGAGAGTCCATCAGATCAGAGGCAGTAGGGACGAACAGGGATGTTCTCTGTTTAGAGAGTCCATCAGATCAGAGGCAGTAGGGATAACCAGGGATGTTCTCTGTTTAGTGAGTCCTCCAGATCAGAGGCAGTAGGGATGACCAGGGATGTTCTCTGTTTAGTGAGTCCTCCAGATCAGAGGCAGTAGGGACGACCAGGGATGTTCTCTGTTTAGTGAGTCCACCAGATCAGAGGCAGTAGGGACGACCAGGGATGTTCTCTGTTTAGTGAGTCCACCAGATCAGAGACAGTAGGGAGGACCAGGGATGTTCTCTGTTTAGAGAGTCCATCAGATCAGAGGCAGTAGGGATAACCAGGGATGTTCTCTGTTTAGTGAATCCTCCAGATCAGAGGCAGTAGGGATGACCAGGGATGTTCTCTGTTTAGTGAGTCCTCCAGATCAGAGGCAGTAGGGACGACCAGGGATGTTCTCTGTTTAGTGAGTCCACCAGATCAGAGGCAGTAGGGACGACCAGGGATGTTCTCTGTTTAGTGAGTCCACCAGATCAGAGGCAGTAGGGAGGACCAGGGATGTTCTCTGTTTAGAGAGTCCTCCAGATCAGAGGCAGTAGGGATGACCAGGGATGTTCTCTGTTTAGTGAGTCCTCCAGATCAGAGGCAGTAGGGATGACCAGGGATGTTCTCTGTTTAGAGAGTCCCTCAGATCAGAGGCAGTAGGGACGACCAGGGATGTTCTCTGTTTAGTAAGTCCTCCAGATCAGAGGCAGTAGGGATGACCAGGGATGTTCTCTGTTTAGAGAGTCCATCAGATCAGAGGCAGTAGGGATGTTCTCTGTTTAGAGAGTCCATCAGATCAGAGGCAGTAGGGATGTTCTCTGTTTAGAGAGTCCATCAGATCAGAGGCAGTAGGGACGACCAGGGATGTTCTCTGTTTAGTGAGTCCTCCAGATCAGAGGCAGTAGGGATGACCAGGGATGTTCTCTGTTTAGTGAGTCCACCAGATCAGAGGCAGTAGGGATGACCAGGGATGTTCTCTGTTTAGTGAGTCCTCCAGATCAGAGGCAGTAGGGATGACCAGGGATGTTCTCTGTTTAGTGAATCTGCCAGATCAGAGGCAGTAGGGATGACCAGGGATGTTCTCTGTTTAGAGAGTCCATCAGATCAGAGGCAGTAGGGATGACCAGGGATGTTCTCTGTTTAGTGAATCCGCCAGATCAGAGGCAGTAGGGATGACCAGGGATGTTCTCTGTTTAGTGAGTCCTCCAGATCAGAGGCAGTAGGGATGACCAGGGATGTTCTCTGTTTAGTGAGTCCACCAGATCAGAGGCAGTAGGGATGACCAGGGATGTTCTCTGTTTAGTGAGTCCTCCAGATCAGAGGCAGTAGGGATGACCAGGGATGTTCTCTGTTTAGTGAATCCGCCAGATCAGAGGCAGTAGGGATGACCAGGGATGTTCTCTGTTTAGAGAGTCCATCAGATCAGAGGCAGTAGGGACGACCAGGGATGTTCACTTGGTAAGAGCGTGAATTGGACCATTGTTCTGTCCTACTAAGCATTCAAAATGTAACGAGTACTTTTGGGTGTCAGGGAAAATGGATGGGAGTAAAAAGTACATCATTCTCCAAGCACTACCCAGACCCCTCCCCCTTCTCCAAGCACTACCCAGACCCCTCCCCCTTCTCCAAGCACTACCCAGACCCCTCCCCCTTCTCCAAGCACTACCCAGACCCCTCCCCCTTCTCCAAGCACTACCCAGACCCCTCCCCCTTCTCCAAGCACTACCCAGATCCCTCCCCCTTCTCCAAGCACTACCCAGACCCCTCCCCCTTCTCCAAGCACTACCCAGACCCCTCCCCCTTCTCCAAGCACTACCCAGACCCCTCCCCCTTCTCCAAGCACTACCCAGACCCCTCCCCCTTCTCCAAGCACTACCCAGACCCCTTCTCCAAGCACTACCCAGACCCCTCCCCCTTCTCCAAGCACTACCCAGACCCCTCCCCCTTCTCCAAGCACTACCCAGACCCCTTCTCCAAGCACTACCCAGACCCCTCCCCCTTCTCCAAGCACTACCCAGACCCCTCCCCCTTCTCCAAGCACTACCCAGACCCCTCCCCCTTCTCCAAGCACTACCCAGACCCCTTCTCCAAGCACTACCCAGACCCCTCCCCCTTCTCCAAGCACTACCCAGACCCCTCCCCCTTCTCCAAGCACTACCCAGACCCCTCCCCCTTCTCCAAGCACTACCCAGACCCCTCCCCCTTCTCCAAGCACTACCCAGACCCCTCCCCCTTCTCCAAGCACTACCCAGACCCCTCCCCCTTCTCCAAGCACTACCCAGACCCCTCCCCCTTCTCCAAGCACTACCCAGACCCCTCCCCCTTCTCCAAGCACTACCCAGACCCCTCCCCCTTCTCCAAGCACTACCCAGACCCCTCCCCCTTCTCCAAGCACTACCCAGACCCCTCCCCCTTCTCCAAGCACTACCCAGACCCCTCCCCCTTCTCCAAGCACTACCCAGACCCCTCCCCCTTCTCCAAGCACTACCCAGACCCCTCCCCCTTCTCCAAGCACTACCCAGACCCCTCCCCCTTCTCCAAGCACTACCCAGACCCCTTCTCCAAGCACGACCCCTCCTTATTTTCTTTAGGAATGTAGTGAAGTAAAAGTAGTCAAAAATATAATTAGTAAAGTAAAGATACACCAAAAAAAAGAAGACTTAAGTAGTACTTTAAAACATTGTTTACTTCAGTTCTTCCCACCACTGCCCAGGACCAGGATTGGGAAACACTGATGTAATGAATGAATGACAGGAACCAAACACGGTCTTCATTTCCACGTATGATTACCTTTCTGACCACCGCGTGTCCATGTTGATCTGTGTACTGCTCCTCTGTCACAGTCTGGGGAGGGATGTCTGTCATCTCACCCTGCTGTAGAGGGAGACAGACACACAGTCAGCACTGAGGCCTGTTGTTACACCGATTCACCACAGGGGGCGCTGAGGCCTGTTGTTACACCGATTCACCACAGGGGGCGCTGAGGCCTGTTATTACACTGATTCACCACAGGGGGGCGCTGAGGCCTGTCATTACACTGATTCCCCACAGGGGGCGGTGAGGCCTGTTATTACACTGATTCACCACAGGGGGCGCTGAGGCCTGTTATTACACTGATTCACAACAGGGGGCACTGAGGCCTGTTAATACACTGATTCACCACAGGGGGCGCTGAGGCCTGTTATTACACTGATTCACAACAGGGGGCACTGAGGCCTGTTATTACACTGATTCACCACAGGGGGCGCTGAGGCCTGTTATTACACTGATTCACCACAGGGGGCGCCGTTCCCTATATAGTGTATATGACACCAATAGATGTCCACTATAGGCCCTAGTCTAAAGTAGTACACTACATAGGGCATAGGGTTCCATTTGGGACCCACAGGAGACTGCACGGGTCGCATTCATGAGGAAACACAACAGGAAAGCGTTTTAAAATGTTTTGCAACGGAAAATGAAAATTAGCGGGGTTTTTTCAATTTCCACACAGCATACCCAACCCAACACAGCATCTCAACACAGCATCCCAACACAGCATCTAAACACAGCATCTCAGCACAGCATCTCAGCACAGCCTCCCAACACAGCAACCCAACACAGCATCTCAACACAGCAACCCAACCCAGCATCCTTACACAACATCTCAACACAGCCTCCCAACACAGCATATCCACACAGCATCCCAACACAGCATCCTTACACAGCATCTCAACACAGCATCCTTACACAGCATCTCAACATAGCATCCCAACACAGCAAAAATGAAACAAAGAGATTGTTACAACACAAGTAAGACTCCAGTGTGAAAAAGTTAAATATACACGAAATACACACATCACTGGGTCAGATATAAGAATTCACATTTGGAAACCCTCATTATGCACACCAGGCAACCCTCATTACGCACACCTGGCAACCCTCATTACGTACACCTGCACTCCGTCATGAGGAAAACCTGGACTCCATCGCTACCCTGATTACTCCCCCCTTTATCCAGCACTCCCTAGCATCACTCTTCAGGCAGTATTGGTTCTGTTTCCTTGTCAGATGTTTCTCTTGTTTTTTTTTTGTATCGTTCTGCATTACTCTTAAACTCACTAACGGCACCTGCTTTCTGAATCCCCGTGTTGACGTTACAGTAACGTGATGTCAAACCAGCTACCCAGCAGACATCATCACGGGTCAGTGGCACTGTTCTTTCCTATGATGACATCACGCGAGAGGAATTCTGTTTAAAATATGAATTAAAGGCGTTTCAAATCCCATCCCCGGAGTTAAAGCATTCATTCCTTCTGAAGCAGGAGATAAGGGAGTTAGAGCAGGAGATAAGGGGTTAGAGCAGGATATAAGGGGTTACAGCAGGAGATAAGGGGTTAGAGCAGGATATAAGGGGTTAGAGCAGGAGATAGGGGGTCAGAGCAGGAGATAGGGGATTAGAGCAGGAGACAAGGGGTTAGAGCAGGATATAGGGGGTTAGAGCAGGAGATAAGGGGTTATAGCAGGAGATAAGGGGTTAGAGCAGGAGATAAGGGGTTAGAGCAGGAGACAAGGGGTTAGAGCAGGAGATAAGGGTTAGAGCAAGAGATAAGGGGTTAGAGCAGGAGATAAGGGGTTAGAGAAGGAGATAAGGGGTTAGAGCAGGAGATAAGGGGTTAGAGCAGGAGATAAGGGGTTAGAGCAGGAGATAGGGGGTTAGAGGAGGAGATAGGGGATTAGAGCAGGAGATAAGGGGTTAGAGCAGGAGATAAGGGGTTAGAGCAGGAGCTAGGTGGTCAGAGCAGGAGATGGGTAAGAATGGCGGGATGATTTTTTCAACAGTCATCTCACCCTGTCCAGGGAGTCATCATCATCTGCTGATCTGAGAGGAGGAAGCTCCTGAGGAGCCTGGTAAAAGGCCGAGTCGTCTCTGTGTGTGCCGGGAGATTGGGCCAGCTCTTCGCTCTCTTCCTTGATGTCATCATAAGGTGCGTCGTCATAATCCTCACTCCCTGAGGACAGCAGGACTCCACGCTCGTGTTTGCGCACTGCGGAGCAAACCGGAATTGCCGTCGGCTTCTGGTACTTTCTCCCCAGGGCTCCTGAATGGGACGCTTGTCCTTGGGTTTGGCCAACCCCTGAACTTTCCCTCTTCTTCAGTTCGTCAGGTTCCATCTCGGAGAAGTCTGTGACTCCCTGTTTGCAGTCAAAGTAAGTCTCCGGGTCAGAGTCTTCGTATAAGTACATTGTGGTGCTGACTCGTATGACTTCTGCGTAGGCCGGAGGATTGGGTTTGTGGATAGAGGATGATGCCTCAGCATACTCAGGAGGGAGGCTGAACTCCATGGAGAACTCTTCATCATGGGCTGATGCTGTAACCTCTGGAACATGTTGGGCTGATACCATCTCTGCCCTGTGTTCTACTGGACCAGGCTGGGCTGACACCATCTCTGCCCTGTGTTCTACTGGATCAGGCTGGGCTGACACCATCTCTGCCATGGGATCTACTGGACCGGGCTGGGAGATATGGGACTTTACCTCAACAGGGGTGACTGGAGGACTGAACTCTTCCTCTACGGGGGTGACTCGATTCTCTGATGGTTGCTCACTTGTATTTGGCTTGAGCTCTTCAGACAGCATGTTGAGGGTCCTAGGACTCTGGTAAGGGATCAACTCCTCGAAGCTGAAGTGCCTGGAGACGGTGACGGTCTCTGGAGTCTGTGGAGTCACGTCAGAGAGCGAGTGGTGCGACTGCTCATCGTATTCAAGGGTTTCAGGGGGAGTGCTATCCCTTAAATGTGACACAACTTCTGGGGTAGTGCTCATGCATGTTTCATCTACCAATTGGCTGGGCTCAGTGATTAATACCCCAGATTCGCACAATACTTTGCTTTGTTCAATAGATGCCTTTTTGACTGCAGCTTGAATGCTTGATGTGTCTTTGGAGTTGTCATATTCTTCACCGACTGTCGCCTGGTCCTGCTGTGGGAGACTAATTCGATGTTCTTCTACAGTTGAAGGTTCGGTAAATACAGCAGCATCCTCATGTTCGAGTGGCTGGAACTTTTGAGACGGAACAATTGATTCCGATGACCTTTCTAGAACTTTATGGCATGGTTCTGGAGATTCCGGTGTTCCGGCGGATTTGGTTGCAGCTGTGGGGCTATCCAATGGTATGGAACCGGTGAGATCTGATTTTTCTGCTCTGTGTGTTTGCACGTACTCCAAGTGGCTCAACTGAACCGGATCAGCTGTAACTTGGCTAGGCTCTGGGAAGGTCTCGATTAGATCTGTGGTCACCCCAAATACCTCTGGGTCGGTTTCATTGGACAAGGAGAGATCGGTCGGCACTGAGGCCACTACGCTTATTTCAGCCGGCTCCCTTGTGATCTGAATAGGGGATGAGGGACTTGGACTAGAGAGCTCTTCCTCACCCTCAGTGGGATATGCGTCGGATTCTGGCAAGAGTTCCTCTAACTCAACATAAGGTTGTAGATCTTCAAGACCCCCTTCGCTGGTTTCCGAAAGAGGTGAGTCCAGTGGTTCTAGAGTTTCTGGTCGGAATGCCCGTTTGATTTCTTCAAATTCCGACAGCAGCTGATCAAGCTGGGTGGGTGCCCCTGACTCCGGGGGTGCTTCTAGATTGCTCGCTGACGATTGTGCTTCATCACCTTGGCTGTCTTTGGCGTTGTGGCTGAAAAGGTCTGGTAACACTGGACTGGTTTCAGAAGAAGAGGACTCCTTGTTCAGATTCAATGTTTTTTCTGGACTTTCTGGCGATACCCTCATCTTCTCAGTGGGCATTGTCATTTCAGGGGATAATGGACTGAAAACAAAGGCATTTGGAATCTGGAGATCTGGAGTTACAGATTGGGTTTCAGACATGAGTGTTTTGTTTGAGATAGGTCTATTAGTAGATGGCTGGTCCAAAGCTAATACGTGTTTGGGTTCTGATAGATTCTCCATGGAGGATCCTGCTGAAACCTGGATGAGAATGATGGAATGGAGGGGGAAAAAAATTATAAACGAGTTTGTGATGGAGGTAGGGTTTCAAAATTCCGGTAACTTTCCCCTTAAAAATTCCCAGGTGTTCCAGAACCCCCGGGTTGGAAGAATTCTAAGAATCATCCAAGAATCCTCCAACCACGATTAGGTCATTTTGGTAAAGTTACTGGAATTTATCAACCTCAATGATGAATGGTTAATGTTGTTGAGGAAATTATAGTATGAAAAAAGGTACAATACATGTATATGCAGCAACAAGGTTCCATCATGACATCATGTATTTCAAATGAACATTCCAACAACTTAATGAAATTACCAAAATGATGAGCCAAAACCCAATAGACCTATAGTATTGTCACACTGTACATGCAGCAACAAGGTTCCATCATGACATCATGTATTTCAAATGAACATTCCAACAACTTAATGAAATTACCAAAAATGATGAGTCAAACCAATAGACCTATAGTATTGTCACACTGTACATGCAGTACCTGCATGTACTCAGAAGTACTGTACTTCTAGTAGCAGTACAACACATAGAAGCAGTTCAGCAGTACTCATTTGATTAGGACACGACCTTGTTGACACATACAACTCCTTATATCGAAATGCGATGGGTACATTTCTTATATAAATTCTCCGAAAGCCTTCTCTCCAGGACAACATTCTATGAAATGCAGGGATACCACAGTAGGAAAGACACAGTCAAGCCAATCAACTGCCAGCCCTACTAAGCTCCAAGGCAATCAACTGTCAACCCTACTAAACTCCAAAGCAATGAACTGTCAACCCTACTAAACTCCAAGGAAATCTTTCAATGTAAGACATGACTGCTGTTGTTTTTTCTGTGTGAATAAATGCACCATCATGCAGTATCCGAGCCCATCTCTGAGGATATGTCCCAAATGATACCCTATTCCCTTCGTAGTGCACTACTTTTAACCAGGGCCCTATGGCACCCTATTCCCTTCGTAGTGCACTACTTTTAACCAGGGCCCTATGGCACCCTATTCCATTCGTAGTGCACTACTTTTAACCAGGGCCCTATGGCACCCTATTCCCTTCGTAGTGCACTACTTTTAACCAGGGCCCTATGGCACCCTATTCCCTTCGTAGTGCACTACTTTTAACCAGGGCCCTATGGCACCCTATTCCCTTCATAGTGCACTACTTTGAACCTTTTAGCCTGCACATCTCTGGTCAAAAGTAGGTCACTACAGAAGGGAATAAAGTCACATTTAGTCAGCCATTTTTAGCTTGAGGACACACCATGTGACAGGAAGGAAGTCCATGGCGTTGAGACTAAACGTGTCTCACTACTGTTCAATAGTTGCCTTTCTGAGACACTTCCTGCATTTCTGATGCAAACATGCCTCAGCAGGTGTCAAGCTCCTACAGCTATGCGTCAAAACCCATTAGTGAAAGCTTGAGCCTAAGGGTCCTACACGACGCATGCGAACTACGCACTACACACTTCCAGCCTTAATTGTTTTTAGAAAGCGTCTCGGCATTCCCTGCTGACGGCGAACGTGCGTGGTCTTACCGACGGCGCAGAAACTCGGCTGTCTTCCGCTTTTCTCATCGGCTTTCTTTTCAGGTGCTTGCTTTTCTCGTCAATCTTGGTTTGCGCTTCACTTCCTTTCAACGTAGGGACATTACTGTGTTCTTTTCTTTGGATTGACTTACGACTTGCTTGAGGTCTGTTGTGAACTGCCTCCTCCGCCCTGACAGCAGCAACAGGAGATCCCAGATTGTGTTCGTCAGATGGCACGTGACTCGACTGAGAGGATGCTTGGTGAGGTCTGTGAGTCTCTACATCATCTAAATCTACATCCTCTACGGGTGCTCTGTGGCTGTCTGGGGAGGAGGCCCTACAAAAAAACGCTTCCACTGCTCGGTGGGTTTGGCAAACAACTGGGAAAACTAAACTAAAAGGGGCCTCTATTAATTCCGGGGGTTGTTTTAAGCGTGCTCTTTCAACTCTCATTTCAGGTTCATGTTCAGTGGAAACCTGGTCTGTTGGAGGAGAACGTTGACCGTCACCCTGAGTTAAAACAGTATCTGTATTGGAACAGATGGAGTCAGGAGAACAGGCTCTGGTCGCACAGAACAAGTCCTCCAGACCAAACTCATCCCAGTCTGATATCACAGATTCAGGTGTCCAACACTTCTCTCCTGTTGACACGGCAACAACAGACAGACCAGGTCCATATTGGAGGACAGGTGAGTCAGGAGAGAGGTCCTCTTGTGATGAAACGGATTCAGGGGAGGACGGTTTTAAAGCTAACTCTGAAAACCAGTCTTCTACAAATGACAGGCTCTCTCCCGATGTTGAATCTGGTGTCATTGGTCTGTCTTGGCTCATATCTTTGTCTGACTCATCTACTAATCTCATTCCATCTTCCGATATATATGATTCAGGTGAATCTGCTCTGTCTTCAGCAAACAGTTCCTCAAGACATACCTCAGAGAATTCAATATCTGAAGTTTCTGATTGAGGTGACGAAGATCGATCACCAGTGGGAGCCAAATAACAATGGCAACATTGAGGCATGAAGTGAGGAACTGGAGAGTCAGGAGAGAGGGGCCTGTACTCATCAAATGACACAACAGACTCCGGTGAAGATGGCCTCATGTCAGTAAAGAAGTGGTTAAGATATAAAAGGACTCCATCCCTGTCTGAACCGAGTGACTCAGCCGAAAGAGTTTTGTACTCAGGAAGGGACGATGACTGGGTGAACTCCCGTTCAGCTAGGACGGGGGAAGAGGTTCGGATTTCTGTCTCTACTGGCTGGGATATTGGCAAATGAGGTTCGTGCAAAGTTTCTGTGACTGTCTGGTCAGTGAAATGAGGTACTGTTAGCAAGGACCCCTCTTGTACCGTCTCCTCCTCTGCTGGAGTAGCAGAATGACAAGGGGAGGCTGGTTCTTCAACACTAACTGGCCTCAAGTCCTCACCAGATTGATGCGGTCGATCCAGGGCTTTTCTAACCTTTCTGTCTCCTGCATATTCAAAAACACCTGTCTTACGCAAATAAGTGTCACCTTGGTACGCTGGGTCAAATGTATAGGCCATTAGCGTGGAGGGAACTGCCTTATAAACTAGTCTATATTCTGGAGACAATGTTTTTCCTTCAGATAATTCATAAATAGGGTGGGATTCAGAATCCTCCATTTCTGTAGATGGGCTTGTTTCTGCAGCATCTAACTCATCTAGTGATGTCATGGGTTCTGCAGAGGACGGCCGTAACTCTGAAAGCCAGTACTGAACAAAAGAACGAGCGTACTCGTCTTCAGGTGGCAGAAGACTGGATTTAGTGAGTGTCTCGTCTACATGTTCATATTCACCTTCTGATATAAATGATTCAGGTGAATCTGCTCTGTCCTCAGCAAATGATTCATCAAGACAGAACTCAGAGAATTCAATTTCTGATGTTACTGATTCAGGTGATGAAGACCTATCAGCAGGGAATAACCCATAATAATCACAATATTGATGTAAGAACTGGGGAACTGGAGAGTCAGGAGAGAGAGGCCTGTACTCATCAACTGATGTTACAGATTCAGGTGAAGATGGTCTAGACTCTACAAACAAGAGCTCAATGAATGTATAACCATCTTCTGAAGTTACTGATTCTGGTGTCAAGGTTCTGAATATTCTAAAAAACTGTTCAATTGACTCTCTGAATTCACTATCAGCCAAAAAGGAATCAGGAGAATCCGGTCTGTGTTCAGGAATGAGTTCACCGAGAAATAAACCACAGTATTCAACGTCTGACATTACCGACTGAGGTGACGAAGACCTATCACCAGGGAGTTCCACATAATTATCACAACATTGATGTATGAACTGGGGAATAGGAGAGTCTGGAGAGAGAGGCCTATGCTCATCAAGTGATGCAACAGAGGCTGGTGAGTTTGGCCTTAACTCAGTGGACCAATCATTCAAAAAAGACTGAATCTCTTCTGATGTTATTGACTCTGGTGTGACCGGCCTGTCCAGGACAGGATCTTTGTCCTGCAGACGCTCCATTATCTCTCTAGCCTGTCTGTCTTTTGCATATTCAAAAACACCTGATTTGTTCAAGTAAGTTTCACCTTGGTACGCCGCGTCAAATGTATGGGCCATTAGAGTGGAGGGAACTGCCTTATGAACCAGTCTATATTCTAGAGACGATGTATTTCCTTCAGAGAATTCATAAACAGGCTGAGATTCAGAATCCTCCATTTCTGTAAATTTGCTTGTTTCTGCAGCATCTAACTCATCTAGTGATGTCATGGGTTCTGCAGAGGACGGCTGTAACTCTGAAAGCCAGTACTGAACAAAAGAACGAGCGTACTCATCTTCAGGTGGCAGAGGACTGGATTTAGTGAGTGTCTCGTTTACATGTTCATAGTCACCTTCTGATATAAATGATTCAGGTGAATCTGCTCTGTCCTCAGCAAACGATTCATCAAGACAGAACTCAGGGAATCCAATATCTGATGTTACTGATTCAGGTGAATGTGCTCTGTCCTCTGCAAACGATTCCTCAAGACAGAACACAGAGAATTCAATATCTGATGTTACTGATTCAGGTGAATCGGCTCTGTCCTCAGCAAACGATTCCTCAAGACAAAATCCAAACAATTCAATGGCTGACGCAACAGAACAGAGGGAAGATCTACGCTCTGCAGTCATGAAAACATCTGGGATTCTAGGTCTATAGTGGGGAACTGGAGAGTCAGGTGAGAGAGGCCTGTATTCATTCACTGACGCAACAGATTCAGGTGAAGATGGCCTCATGTCAGTAAATAAGTGGTCAAGATAGAAAAGGATTCCATCCATGTCTGAACCGAGTGACTCAGGAGAAAGAGGTCTGTACTCAGGAAGGGACGACAACTGGGTGAACTCCCATTCAGCTAAGACGGGGGAAGGGGTTAGGATTTCTGTCTCTACTGGCTGGGATATTAGCAAATGAGGTTTATGCAAAGTATCTGTGACTGTCTGGTCAGTGATGTCAGAGTGTTGTAGTGAGGAGATATCTTGTTTTGTCAACTCAACTGCTGTGGTTTCAAAGACACGAGGCATGCCAAGGTTGGATTCATGAAATGGAACAGGCCCGAAATCCACGCAATGTTCCCTCTGACAGTCAAGAACCTGTCTAACCTTGTATCTTTGTCCCGAATGTTCGAAAACACCAGTCTTACTATCGTAGGTTTCACCTTTGTTCGCTGGGTCATACACATGGGACATTAGTTTGATGGGAACTGCCCTGTAAACTAGTCTATATTCTGGAGACAAAGGCCGCACCTCAGAGAGTCCATGAACTGATTGGGATGAAGATTCATCTGAGTCTAGTGATAAGCCTGTTTGTACAGCTTTAGACACCATGAACTGAGGTATGAAGGCCCAATGGACTGTTGGGATATTTTCTAAAGAACCTGCATCATCATCCCACTGTGATGTTTTAGGAAAACTACCATCATCCTCATCATCACCGCCCCCTGAACAGATGGAAATAGGTGAATCTGGTCTGTCCTCAGTAAATAATTCCTTAGGGTACAGTCCTGAGAATTCAATGTCTGAGGTGACTGATTCTGGTGATGAACACCTACTTCCAGTGAAAGACAAATAACAATCACAACAATGTGATCTGAAATCAGGAATAGGAGAGTCTGGAGAGAGAGGCCTGTACTCATTTGACAATGTTATAGATTCAGGTGGAGATGGTCTAGACTCTGTAAACAAGAACTCAAGGAAGGTATAACCATCTCCTGAAGTTATTGATTCTGGTGACAGGGGTCTGAATTTGATCAAATCTCCTTCAGCTGCTTCTAGGAATTCACCCTCTAACACAAACGATTCTGGAGAATATGGTCTCTCTTCATTGAAAAATTCCTCAAGATAGAAGCCAGATCCTTCAGTGTCTGAATTTACTGAAATAGATGACGAAGATCTGCTAAAGAAGGACGACACTGACGACTCAATTACTGTGGGTCTAAATTGTGGGATTGGGGAATCAGGAGATAGAGCTCGATATTCATCATTTGAAGTGATAGAATCAGGTGAAGATGGTCTAGACTCATCAACCAAGAACTCAACGGAGGTATAATCACCTTCTGAAGTTACTGATTCTGGTGACAAGGGTCTGAGTTTCATTAGACCTCTTTCAACTGACTCAACAAATTCACTCTCTGATATAAATGATTCAGGTGAATCTGCTCTGTCTTCAGCAAACAGTTCCTCAAGACAGAACTCAGAGAATTCAATATTTGAAGCTACTGATTCTGGTGATGAACATCTACTTCCAGTGAAAGACAAATAACAATCGCAACATTGAGGCATGAAGTGAGGAACTGGAGAGTCAGGAGAGAGGAGCCTGTACTCATCAAATGATGCAACAGACTGTGCAGAGGATGATCTAGACTCTGAAAACAAGAGTTCAAGGAAGTTAAAGTCCCCGTCTGAAGTTATTGATTCTGGTGAGAGTGGTCTATACTCAGATAGGCTACTTTGATCTGTCACTGTAAATTCACTATCTGAAGGGAAATCTAGTCTGTGCAAACCACGGTAATCAAGGTCTGAAGTTACAGACAAAGGTGATGTAGACCGATACACATCGTACAACAAATAATAATCACAATGTCCAGGTCTGAATTGTGTATTAGGTGAGTCAGGAGAAAGAGGTCTATGATATTCAAATGTTGTTACAGATTCAGGAATCGGAGAAATACTCCCATTGTACAACAAGTAATAATCACAATGTCCATGTCTGAATTGTGAACCACTTTCTGACAAGACTGACTGAGGAGATAAAGGTTTGACTTCAGATGTATCTTGGTGTATCATACTTTCTTTATCTCCCTCATCAAGATAATTAGCTGGCTCCTGCTTTACTGGCATCATTACAGCAGCTGGCAATACTGACCAAACTTTCTGATCACTCAAGTCAAGCTGTATAAATGCTGTTTTAGCTGCAACTGGCAATGTGGTTTTAGCAACAACAGAGTCTTCTATTGCAATTGTGGTGGAAGATAATATGTCTGTTTTGGTTTCTCTGTGCACAGATTTAGACTGGACTAAGGCAGGTGAGATTAATTTGTTAATAGATGTTTCAGATTGAATAGAGTGAGGGAGAGAATCAGAAACTGGAGAAGCTGATTCATGCAAGACTGGAGGAACAAGTTCTGCTTCCAATTGATCCAGAAATTCCCCGTCTGAATATATTGATTCAGGAGAATCTGCTCTGTCCTCAGCAATCAATTCCTCAAGGCTAAATCCAGAGAATTCAACGTCTGAGGTGACTGATTGTGGTGACGAAGATCTATCTTCTGTGAGTAGCAAATAATAATCACAACAATGTGATCTGAAATCAGCAATATGAGAGTCTGGAGAAAGAGACCTGTACTCATTTAACGATGTTATAGATTCAGGTGAAGATGGTCTAGACTCTGTAAACAAGAGGTCAAGGAAGGTATAACCATCTCCTGAAGTTATTGATTCTGGTGACAGGGGTCTGAATTTGATCAAATCTCCTTCAGCTGCTTCTAGGAATTCACCCTCTAACACAAACGATTCTGGAGAATATGGTCTCTCTTCATTGAAAAATTCCTCAAGATAGAAGCCAGATCCTTCAGTGTCTGAAGTTACTGAAATAGGTGACGAAGATCTGCTAAAGAATGACGACACTGACGACTCAATTACTGTGGGTCTAAATTGTGGGATTGGGGAATCAGGAGATAGAGCTCGATATTCATCATTTGAAGTGATAGAATCAGGTGAAGATGGTCTAGACTCATCAACCAAGAACTCAACGGAGGTATAATCACCTTCTGAAGTTACTGATTCTGGTGACAAGGGTCTGAGTTTCATTAGACCTCTTTCAACTGACTCAACAAATTCACTCTCTGATATAAATGATTCAGGTGAATCTGCTCTGTCTTCAGCAAACAGTTCCTCAAGACAGAACTCAGAGAATTCAATATTTGAAGCTACTGATTCTGGTGATGAACATCTACTTCCAGTGAAAGACAAATAACAATCGCAACATTGAGGCATGAAGTGAGGAACTGGAGAGTCAGGAGAGAGGAGCCTGTACTCATCAAATGATGCAACAGACTGTGCAGAGGATGATCTAAACTCTGAAAACAAGAGCTCAAGGAAGTTAAAGTCCCCGTCTGAAGTTATTGATTCTGGTGAGAGTGGTCTATACTCAGATAGGCTACTTTGATCTGTCACTGTAAATTCACTATCTGAAGGGAAATCTAGTCTGTACAAACCACAATATTCAAGATATGAAGGTACAGACAAAGGTGATGTAGACCGACACACATCGTACAACAAATAATAATCACAATGTCCAGGTCTGAATTGTGTATTAGGTGAGTCAGGAGAAAGAGGTGTATGATCTTCAAATGTTGTTACAGATTCAGGTATCGGAGAAATACTCCCATCGTACAACAAATAATAATCACAATGTCCAGGTCTGAATTGTGAACCACTTTCTGACAAGACTGACTCAGGAGATAAAGGTTTGACTTCAGATTGATCTTGGTGTTTCAAATTGTCTTCATCTACCTCATCAAGAGAATTAGCTGGCTCCTGCTTTAATGGCATCATTAGAGCAGCTGGCAATACTGACCAACCTTTCTGATCACTCAAGTCAAGCTGTATAAATGCTGTTTTAGCTGCAACTGGCAATGTGGTTTTAGCAACAACAGAGTCTTCTATTGCAATTGTGGTGGAAGATAATATGTCTGTTTTGGTTTCTCTGTGCACAGATTTAGACTGGACTAATGCAGGTGAGATTAATTTGTTAATTGATGTTTCAGATTGAATAGAGTGAGGGAGAGAATCAGAAACTGGAGAAGCTGATTCATGCAAGACTGGAGGAACAAGTTCTGCTTCCAATTGATCCAGAAATTCACTGTCTGAATATATCGATTCAGGAGAATCTGCTCTGTCCTCAGCAATCAATTCCTCAAGGCTAAATCCAGAGAATTCAATGTCTGAGGTGACTGATTGTGGTGACGAAGATCTATCTTCTGTGAGTAGCAAATAATAATCACAACAATGTGATCTGAAATCAGCAATAGGAGAGTCAGGAGAAAGATACCTGTACTCATTTAACGATGTTATAGATTCAGGTGAAGATGGTCTAGACTCTGTAAACAAGAGGTCAAGGAAGGTATAACCATCTCCTGAAGTTATTGATTCTGGTGACAGGGGTCTGAATTTGATCAAATCTCCTTCAGCTGCTTCTAGGAATTCACCCTCTAACACAAACGATTCTGGAGAATATGGTCTCTCTTCATTGAAAAAATCCTCAAGATAGAAGCCAGATCCTTCAGTGTCTGAAGTTACTGAAATAGGTGACGAAGATCTGCTAAAGAATGACGACACTGACGACTCAATTACTGTGGGTCTAAATTGTGGGATTGGGGAATCAGGAGATAGAGCTCGATATTCATCATTTGAAGTGATAGAATCAGGTGAAGATGGTCTAGACTCATCAACCAAGAACTCAACGGAGGTATAATCACCTTCTGAAGTTACTGATTCTGGTGACAAGGGTCTGAGTTTCATTAGACCTCTTTCAACTGACTCAACAAATTCACTCTCTGATATAAATGATTCAGGTGAATCTGCTCTGTCTTCAGCAAACAGTTCCTCAAGACAGAACTCAGAGAATTCAATATTTGAAGCTACTGATTCTGGTGATGAACATCTACTTCCAGTGAAAGACAAATAACAATCGCAACATTGAGGCATGAAGTGAGGAACTGGAGAGTCAGGAGAGAGGAGCCTGTACTCATCAAATGATGCAACAGACTGTGCAGAGGATGATCTAAACTCTGAAAACAAGAGCTCAAGGAAGTTAAAGTCCCCGTCTGAAGTTATTGATTCTGGTGAGAGTGGTCTATACTCAGATAGGCTACTTTGATCTGTCACTGTAAATTCACTATCTGAAGGGAAATCTAGTCTGTGCAAACCACAATATTCAAGATATGAAGGTACAGACAAAGGTGATGTAGACCAACACACATCGTACAACAAATAATAATCACAATGTCCAGGTCTGAATTGTGTATTAGGTGAGTCAGGAGAAAGAGGTGTATGATCTTCAAATGTTGTTACAGATTCAGGTATCGGAGAAATACTCCCATCGTACAACAAATAATAATCACAATGTCCAGGTCTGAATTGTGAACCACTTTCTGACAAGACTGACTCAGGAGATAAAGGTTTGACTTCAGATTTATCTTGGTGTTTCAAATTGTCTTCATCTACCTCATCAAGATAATTACCTGGCTCCTGCTTAACTGGCATCATTACAGCAGCTGGTAACAACGACAAACATTTCTCATCACTTAAGTCAAGCTGTATAAATGCTGTTTTAGCTGCAACTGGTAACGCGGTTTTAGCCTCAACAGAGTCTTGTGTTGCCATTGTTGTGGTAGACAATATGTCTGTTTTTCTTTCTCTGTGCTCAGATTCAAACTGGACTAAGGCAGGTGAGATGAATTTGTTGATATATGTTTCAGATTGAATAGAGTGAGGGAGAGAATCAGAAAATGGAGAAGCTGATTCATGCAAAACTTGAACAAGTTCTGCTTCCAATTGATCCAGAAATTCCCCGTCTGAATATATCGATTCAGGAGAATCTGCTCTGTCCTCAGCAATCAATTCCTCAAGGCTAAATCCAGAGAATTCAATGTCTGAGGTGACTGATTGTGGTGACGAAGATCTATCTTCTGTGAGTAGCAAATAATAATCACAACAATGTGATCTGAAATCAGCAATAGGAGAGTCAGGAGAAAGATACCTGTACTCATTTAACGATGTTATAGATTCAGGTGAAGATGGTCTAGACTCTGTAAACAAGAGGTCAAGGAAGGTATAACCATCTCCTGAAGGTATTGATTCTGGTGACAGGGGTCTGAATTTGATCAAATCTCCTTCAGCTGCTTCTAGGAATTCACCCTCTAACACAAACGATTCTGGAGAATATGGTCTCTCTTCATTGAAAAATTCCTCAAGATAGAAGCCAGATCCTTCAGTGTCTGAAGTTACTGAAATAGGTGACGAAGATCTGCTAAAGAATGACGACACTGACGACTCAATTACTGTGGGTCTAAATTGTGGGATTGGGGAATCAGGAGATAGAGCTCGATATTCATCATTTGAAGTGATAGAATCAGGTGAAGATGGTCTAGACTCATCAACCAAGAACTCAACGGAGGTATAATCACCTTCTGAAGTTACTGATTCTGGTGACAAGGGTCTGAGTTTCATTAGACCTCTTTCAACTGACTCAACAAATTCACTCTCTGATATAAATGATTCAGGTGAATCTGCTCTGTCTTCAGCAAACAGTTCCTCAAGACAGAACTCAGAGAATTCAATATTTGAAGCTACTGATTCTGGTGATGAACATCTACTTCCAGTGAAAGACAAATAACAATCGCAACATTGAGGCATGAAGTGAGGAACTGGAGAGTCAGGGGAGAGGAGCCTGTACTCATCAAATGATGCAACAGACTGTGCAGATGATGATCTAAACTCTGAAAACAAGAGCTCAAGGAAGTTAAAGTCCCCGTCTGAAGTTATTGATTCTGGTGAGAGTGGTCTATACTCAGATAGGCTACTTTGATCTGTCACTGTAAATTCACTATCTGAAGGGAAATCTAGTCTGTGAAAACCACAATATTCAAGATATGAAGGTACAGACAAAGGTGATGTAGACCGACACACATCGTACAACAAATAATAATCACAATGTCCAGGTCTGAATTGTGTATTAGGTGAGTCAGGAGAAAGAGGTGTATGTTCTTCAAATGTTGTTACAGATTCAGGTATCGGAGAAATACTCCCATCGTACAACAAATAATAATCACAATGTCCAGGTCTGAATTGTGAACCACTTTCTGACAAGACTGACTCAGGAGATAAAGGTTTGACTTCAGATTTATCTTGGTGTTTCAAATTGTCTTCATCTACCTCATCAAGATAATTACCTGGCTCCTGCTTAACTGGCATCATTACAGCAGCTGGTAACAACGACAAACATTTCTCATCACTTAAGTCAAGCTGTATAAATGCTGTTTTAGCTGCAACTGGTAACGCGGTTTTAGCCTCAACAGAGTCTTGTGTTGCCATTGTTGTGGTAGACAATATGTCTGTTTTTCTTTCTCTGTGCTCAGATTCAAACTGGACTAAGGCAGGTGAGATGAATTTGTTGATATATGTTTCAGATTGAATAGAGTGAGGGAGAGAATCAGAAAATGGAGAAGCTGATTCATGCAAAACTTGAACAAGTTCTGCTTCCAATTGATCCAGAAATTCCCCGTCTGAATATATTGATTCAGGAGAATCTGCTCTGTCCTCAGCAATCAATTCCTCAAGGCTAAATCCAGAGAATTCAACGTCTGAGGTGACTGATTGTGGTGACGAAGATCTATCTTCTGTGAATAGCAAATAATAATCACAACAATGTGATCTGAAATCAGCAATAGGAGAGTCAGGAGAAAGAGACCTGTACTCATTTAACGATGTTATAGATTCAGGTGAAGATGGTCTAGACTCTGTAAACAAGAGCTCAAGGAAGGTATAACCATCTTCTGAAGTTACTGATTCTGGTGACAGGGGTCTGAATTTTATCAAACCTCCTTCAGCTGGTTCTACGAATTCACTCTCTGACACTAAAGATTCTGGAGAATATGGCCTCTCTTCATTGACAAAATCCTCAAGATAGAAGCCAGATCCTTCAGTGTCTGAAGTTACTGAAATAGGTGACGAAGATCTGCTAAAGAATGACGACACTGACGACTCAATTACTGTGGGTCTAAATTGTGGGATTGGGGAATCAGGAGATAGAGCTCGATATTCATCATTTGAAATGATAGAATCAGGTGAAGATGGTCTAGACTCATCAACCAAGAACTCAACGGAGGTATAATCACCTTCTGAAGTTACTGATTCTGGTGACAAGGGTCTGAGTTTCATTAGACCTCTTTCAACTGACTCAACAAATTCACTCTCTGATATAAATGATTCAGGTGAATCTGCTCTGTCTTCAGCAAACAGTTCCTCAAGACAGAACTCAGAGAATTCAATATTTGAAGCTACTGATTCTGGTGATGAACATCTACTTCCAGTGAAAGACAAATAACAATCGCAACATTGAGGCATGAAGTGAGGAACTGGAGAGTCAGGAGAGAGGAGCCTGTACTCATCAAATGATGCAACAGACTGTGCAGAGGATGATCTAAACTCTGAAAACAAGAGCTCAAGGAAGTTAAAGTCCCCGTCTGAAGTTATTGATTCTGGTGAGAGTGGTCTATACTCAGATAGGCTACTTTGATCTGTCACTGTAAATTCACTATCTGAAGGGAAATCTAGTCTGTGCAAACCACAATATTCAAGATATGAAGGTACAGACAAAGGTGATGTAGACCGACACACATCGTACAACAAATAATAATCACAATGTCCAGGTCTGAATTGTGTATTAGGTGAGTCAGGAGAAAGAGGTGTATGATCTTCAAATGTTGTTACAGATTCAGGTATCGGAGAAATACTCCCATCGTACAACAAATAATAATCACAATGTCCAGGTCTGAATTGTGAACCACTTTCTGACAAGACTGACTCAGGAGATAAAGGTTTGACTTCAGATTTATCTTGGTGTTTCAAATTGTCTTCATCTACCTCATCAAGATAATTACCTGGCTCCTGCTTAACTGGCATCATTACAGCAGCTGGTAACAACGACAAACATTTCTCATCACTTAAGTCAAGCTGTATAAATGCTGTTTTAGCTGCAACTGGTAACGCGGTTTTAGCCTCAACAGAGTCTTGTGTTGCCATTGTTGTGGTAGACAATATGTCTGTTTTTCTTTCTCTGTGCTCAGATTCAAACTGGACTAAGGCAGGTGAGATGAATTTGTTGATATATGTTTCAGATTGAATAGAGTGAGGGAGAGAATCAGAAAATGGAGAAGCTGATTCATGCAAAACTTGAACAAGTTCTGCTTCCAATTGATCCAGAAATTCCCCGTCTGAATATATTGATTCAGGAGAATCTGCTCTGTCCTCAGCAATCAATTCCTCAAGGCTAAATCCAGAGAATTCAACGTCTGAGGTGACTGATTGTGGTGACGAAGATCTATCTTCTGTGAATAGCAAATAATAATCACAACAATGTGATCTGAAATTGGCAATAGGAGAGTCAGGAGAAAGAGACCTGTACTCATTTAACGATGTTATAGATTCAGGTGAAGATGGTCTAGACTCTGTAAACAAGAGCTCAAGGAAGGTATAACCATCTTCTGAAGTTACTGATTCTGGTGACAGGGGTCTGAATTTTATCAAACCTCCTTCAGCTGCTTCTACGAATTCACTCTCTGACACAAAAGATTCTGGAGAATATGGCCTCTCTTCATTGACAAAATCCTCAAGATAGAAGCCAGATCCTTCAGTGTCTGAAGTTACTGAAATAGGTGACGAAGATCTGCTAAAGAATGACGACACTGACGACTCAATTACTGTGGGTCTAAATTGTGGGATTGGGGAATCAGGAGATAGAGCTCGATATTCATAATTTGAAGTGATAGAATCAGGTGAAGATGGTCTAGACTCATCAACCAAGAACTCAACGGAGGTATAATCACCTTCTGAAGTTACTGATTCTGGTGATAAGGGTCTGAGTTTCATTAGACCTCTTTCAACTGACTCAACAAATTCACTCTCTGATATAAATGATTCAGGTGAATCTGCTCTGTCTTCAGCAAACAGTTCCTCAAGACAGAACTCAGAGAATTCAATATCTGAAGCTACTGATTCTGGTGATGAACATCTACTTCCAGTGAATGACAAATAACAATCGCAACATTGAGGCATGAAGTGAGGAACTGGAGAGTCAGGAGAGAGGGGCCTGTACTCATCAAATGATGCAACAGACTCTGGAGAGGATGATCTAGACTCGGTTAACAAGAGCTCAAGCAAGGTAAAGTCCCCTTTTGAAGTCATTGATTCTGGTGAGAGTGGTCTATACTCAGATAGGCTACTTTGATCTGTCACTGTAAATTCACTATCTGAAGGGACATCAGCTCTGTACAATCCAAGATATTCAAGGTCTGAAGTTACAGACAAATGTGATGTAGTCCTACACACATCGTACAACAAATAATAATCACAATGTCCAGGTCTGAATTGTGTATTAGGTGAGTCAGGAGAAAGAGGTCTATGATCTTCAAATGTTGTTACAGATTCAGGTATCGGAGAAATACTCCCATTATACAACAAGAAATAATCACAATTTCCAGGTCTGAACTGTGAACCACTTTCTGAAAAGACTGACTCAGGAGATAAAGGGTTGACTTCAGATGTATCTTGGTGTTTCATACTGTCTTTATCTACCTCATCAAGATAATTACATGGCTCCTGCTTAACTGGCATCATTACAGCAGCTGGTAACAACGACAAACATTTCTCATCACTTAAGTCAAGCCGTATAAATGCTGTTTTAGCTGCAACTGGTAACGCGGTTTTAGCCTCAACAGAGTCTTGTGTTACCATTGTTGTGGTAGACAATATGTCTGTTTTTGTTTCTCTGTGCTCAGATTCAAACTGGACTAAGGCAGGTGAGATGAATTTGTTGATATATGTTTCAGATTGAATAGAGTGAGGGAGAGAATCAGAAAATGGAGAAGCTGATTCATGCAAAACTTGAACAAGTTCTGCTTCCAATTGATCCAGAAATTCCCCGTCTGAATATATTGATTCAGGAGAATCTGCTCTGTCCTCAGCAATCAATTCCTCAAGGCTAAATCCAGAGAATTCAACGTCTGAGGTGACTGATTGTGGTGACGAAGATCTATCTTCTGTGAATAGCAAATAATAATCACAACAATGTGATCTGAAATCAGGAATAGGAGAGTCTGGAGAGAGAGGCCTGTACTCATCAAATGATGTTACAGATTCAGGTGAAGATGGTCTACATTCTGCAAACAAGAACTCAAGGAAGGTATAACCATCTCCTGAAGTTACCGATTCTGGTGACAGGGGTCTAAATTTTATCAAACCTCCTTCAGCTGCTTCTATGAATTCACTCTCTGACACAAAAGATTCTGGAGAATATGGTCTCACTTCAATGAAATATTCCTGAAGATAGAAGCCAGATCCTTCAGTGTCTGAAGTTACCGAAATAGGTGACGAAGATCTGCTAAAGAAGGACGACACTGACGACTCAATTACTGTGGGTCTAAATTGTGGGATTGGGGAATCAGGAGATAGAGCTCGATATTCATCATTTGAAGTGATAGAATCAGGTGAAGATGGTCTAGACTCATCAACCAAGACCTCAACGGAGGTATAATCACCTTCTGAAGTTACTGATTCTGGTGACAAGGGTCTGAGTTTCATTAGACCTCTTTCAACTGACTCAACAAATTCACTCTCTGATATAAATGATTCAGGTGAATCTGCTCTGTCTTCAGCAAACAGTTCCTCAAGACAGAACTCAGAGAATTCAATATCTGAAGCTACTGATTCTGGTGATGAACATCTACTTCCAGTGAAAGATAAATAACAATTGCAACATTGATGCATGAAGTGAGGAACTGGAGAGTCAGTAGAGAGGAGCCTGTACTCATCAAATGATGCAACAGACTGTGCAGAGGATGATCTAGACTCTGAAAACAAGAGCTCAAGGAAGTTAAAGTCCCCGTCTGAAGTTATTGATTCTGGTGAGAGTGGTCTATACTCAGATAGGCTACTTTGATCTGTCACTGTACATTCACTATCTGAAGGGAAATCTAGTCTGTACAATCCACGATATTCAAGGTTTGAAGTTACAGACAAAAGTGATGTAGACCTACACACATCGTACAACAAATAATAATCACAATGTCCAGGTCTGAATTGTGTATTAGGTGAGTCAGGAGAAAGAGGTCTATGATCTTCAAATGTTGTTACAGATTCAGGTATCGGAGAAATACTCCCATCGTACAACAAATAATAATCACAATGTCCAGGTCTGAATTGTGAACCACTTTCTGACAAGACTGACTCAGGAGATAAAGGTTTGACTTCAGATTGATCTTGGTGTTTCAAATTGTCTTCATCTACCTCATCAAGAGAATTAGCTGGCTCTTGCTTTAATGGCATCATTAGAGCAGCTGGCAATACTGACCAACCTTTCTGATCACTCAAGTCAAGCTGTATAAATGCTGTTTTAGCTGCAACTGGCAATGTGGTTTTAGCAACAACAGAGTCTTCTATTGCAATTGTGGTGGAAGATAATATGTCTGTTTTGGTTTCTCTGTGCACAGATTTAGACTGGACTAATGCAGGTGAGATTAATTTGTTAATTGATGTTTCAGATTGAATAGAGTGAGGGAGAGAATCAGAAACTGGAGAAGCTGATTCATGCAAGACTGGAGGAACAAGTTCTGCTTCGAATTGATCCAGAAATTCACTGTCTGAATATATCGATTCAGGGAAATCTGCTCTGTCCTCAGCAATCAATTCCTCAAGGCTAAATCCAGAGAATTCAACGTCTGAGGTGACTGATTGTGGTGACGAAGATCTATCTTCTGTGAATAGCAAATAATAATCACAACAATGTGATCTGAAATCAGCAATAGGAGAGTCAGGAGAAAGAGACCTGTACTCATTTAACGATGTTATAGATTCAGGTGAAGATGGTCTAGACTCTGTAAACAAGAGGTCAAGGAAGGTATAACCATCTCCTGAAGTTATTGATTCTGGTGACAGGGGTCTGAATTTGATCAAATCTCCTTCAGCTGCTTCTAGGAATTCACCCTCTAACACAAACGATTCTGGAGAATATGTTCTCTCTTCATTGAAAAATTCCTCAAGATAGAAGCCAGATACTTCAGTGTCTGAAGTTACTGAAATAGGTGACGAAGATCTGCTAAAGAAGGACGACACTGACGACTCAATTACTGTGGGTCTAAATTGTGGGATTGGGGAATCAGGAGATAGAGCTCGATATTCATAATTTGAAGTGATAGAATCAGGTGAAGATGGTCTAGACTCATCAACCAAGAACTCAACGGAGGTATAATCACCTTCTGAAGTTACTGATTCTGGTGATAAGGGTCTGAGTTTCATTAGACCTCTTTCAACTGACTCAACAAATTCACTCTCTGATATAAATGATTCAGGTGAATCTGCTCTGTCTTCAGCAAACAGTTCCTCAAGACAGAACTCAGAGAATTCAATATCTGAAGCTACTGATTCTGGTGATGAACATCTACTTCCAGTGAATGACAAATAACAATCGCAACATTGAGGCATGAAGTGAGGAACTGGAGAGTCAGGAGAGAGGGGCCTGTACTCATCAAATGATGCAACAGACTCTGGAGAGGATGATCTAGACTCGGTTAACAAGAGCTCAAGCAAGGTAAAGTCCCCTTTTGAAGTCATTGATTCTGGTGAGAGTGGTCTATACTCAGATAGGCTACTTTGATCTGTCACTGTAAATTCACTATCTGAAGGGACATCAGCTCTGTACAATCCAAGATATTCAAGGTCTGAAGTTACAGACAAATGTGATGTAGTCCTACACACATCGTACAACAAATAATAATCACAATGTCCAGGTCTGAATTGTGTATTAGGTGAGTCAGGAGAAAGAGGTCTATGATCTTCAAATGTTGTTACAGATTCAGGTATCGGAGAAATACTCCCATTATACAACAAGAAATAATCACAATTTCCAGGTCTGAACTGTGAACCACTTTCTGAAAAGACTGACTCAGGAGATAAAGGGTTGACTTCAGATGTATCTTGGTGTTTCATACTGTCTTTATCTACCTCATCAAGATAATTACATGGCTCCTGCTTAACTGGCATCATTACAGCAGCTGGTAACAACGACAAACATTTCTCATCACTTAAGTCAAGCTGTATAAATGCTGTTTTAGCTGCAACTGGTAACGCGGTTTTAGCCTCAACAGAGTCTTGTGTTACCATTGTTGTGGTAGACAATATGTCTGTTTTTGTTTCTCTGTGCTCAGATTCAAACTGGACTAAGGCAGGTGAGATGAATTTGTTGATATATGTTTCAGATTGAATAGAGTGAGGGAGAGAATCAGAAAATGGAGAAGCTGATTCATGCAAAACTTAAACAAGTTCTGCTTCCAATTGATCCAGAAATTCCCCGTCTGAATATATTGATTCAGGAGAATCTGCTCTGTCCTCAGCAATCAATTCCTCAAGGCTAAATCCAGAGAATTCAACGTCTGAGGTGACTGATTGTGGTGACGAAGATCTATCTTCTGTGAATAGCAAATAATAATCACAACAATGTGATCTGAAATCAGGAATAGGAGAGTCTGGAGAGAGAGGCCTGTACTCATCAAATGATGTTACAGATTCAGGTGAAGATGGTCTACATTCTGCAAACAAGAACTCAAGGAAGGTATAACCATCTCCTGAAGTTACCGATTCTGGTGACAGGGGTCTAAATTTTATCAAACCTCCTTCAGCTGCTTCTATGAATTCACTCTCTGACACAAAAGATTCTGGAGAATATGGTCTCACTTCAATGAAATATTCCTCAAGATAGAAGCCAGATCCTTCAGTGTCTGAAGTTACCGAAATAGGTGACGAAGATCTGCTAAAGAAGGACGACACTGACGACTCAATTACTGTGGGTCTAAATTGTGGGATTGGGGAATCAGGAGATAGAGCTCGATATTCATCATTTGAAGTGATAGAATCAGGTGAAGATGGTCTAGACTCATCAACCAAGACCTCAACGGAGGTATAATCACCTTCTGAAGTTACTGATTCTGGTGACAAGGGTCTGAGTTTCATTAGACCTCTTTCAACTGACTCAACAAATTCACTCTCTGATATAAATGATTCAGGTGAATCTGCTCTGTCTTCAGCAAACAGTTCCTCAAGACAGAACTCAGAGAATTCAATATCTGAAGCTACTGATTCTGGTGATGAACATCTACTTCCAGTGAAAGATAAATAACAATTGCAACATTGATGCATGAAGTGAGGAACTGGAGAGTCAGGAGAGAGGAGCCTGTACTCATCAAATGATGCAACAGACTGTGCAGAGGATGATCTAGACTCTGAAAACAAGAGCTCAAGGAAGTTAAAGTCCCCGTCTGAAGTTATTGATTCTGGTGAGAGTGGTCTATACTCAGATAGGCTACTTTGATCTGTCACTGTACATTCACTATCTGAAGGGAAATCTAGTCTGTACAATCCACGATATTCAAGGTTTGAAGTTACAGACAAAAGTGATGTAGACCTACACACATCGTACAACAAATAATAATCACAATGTCCAGGTCTGAATTGTGTATTAGGTGAGTCAGGAGAAAGAGGTCTATGATCTTCAAATGTTGTTACAGATTCAGGTATCGGAGAAATACTCCCATCGTACAACAAATAATAATCACAATGTCCAGGTCTGAATTGTGAACCACTTTCTGACAAGACTGACTCAGGAGATAAAGGTTTGACTTCAGATTGATCTTGGTGTTTCAAATTGTCTTCATCTACCTCATCAAGAGAATTAGCTGGCTCTTGCTTTAATGGCATCATTAGAGCAGCTGGCAATACTGACCAACCTTTCTGATCACTCAAGTCAAGCTGTATAAATGCTGTTTTAGCTGCAACTGGCAATGTGGTTTTAGCAACAACAGAGTCTTCTATTGCAATTGTGGTGGAAGATAATATGTCTGTTTTGGTTTCTCTGTGCACAGATTTAGACTGGACTAATGCAGGTGAGATTAATTTGTTAATTGATGTTTCAGATTGAATAGAGTGAGGGAGAGAATCAGAAACTGGAGAAGCTGATTCATGCAAGACTGGAGGAACAAGTTCTGCTTCCAATTGATCCAGAAATTCACTGTCTGAATATATCGATTCAGGGAAATCTGCTCTGTCCTCAGCAATCAATTCCTCAAGGCTAAATCCAGAGAATTCAACGTCTGAGGTGACTGATTGTGGTGACGAAGATCTATCTTCTGTGAATAGCAAATAATAATCACAACAATGTGATCTGAAATCAGCAATAGGAGAGTCAGGAGAAAGAGACCTGTACTCATTTAACGATGTTATAGATTCAGGTGAAGATGGTCTAGACTCTGTAAACAAGAGGTCAAGGAAGGTATAACCATCTCCTGAAGTTATTGATTCTGGTGACAGGGGTCTGAATTTGATCAAATCTCCTTCAGCTGCTTCTAGGAATTCACCCTCTAACACAAACGATTCTGGAGAATATGTTCTCTCTTCATTGAAAAATTCCTCAAGATAGAAGCCAGATACTTCAGTGTCTGAAGTTACTGAAATAGGTGACGAAGATCTGCTAAAGAAGGACGACACTGACGACTCAATTACTGTGGGTCTAAATTGTGGGATTGGGGAATCAGGAGATAGAGCTCGATATTCATAATTTGAAGTGATAGAATCAGGTGAAGATGGTCTAGACTCATCAACCAAGAACTCAACGGAGGTATAATCACCTTCTGAAGTTACTGATTCTGGTGATAAGGGTCTGAGTTTCATTAGACCTCTTTCAACTGACTCAACAAATTCACTCTCTGATATAAATGATTCAGGTGAATCTGCTCTGTCTTCAGCAAACAGTTCCTCAAGACAGAACTCAGAGAATTCAATATCTGAAGCTACTGATTCTGGTGATGAACATCTACTTCCAGTGAATGACAAATAACAATCGCAACATTGAGGCATGAAGTGAGGAACTGGAGAGTCAGGAGAGAGGGGCCTGTACTCATCAAATGATGCAACAGACTCTGGAGAGGATGATCTAGACTCGGTTAACAAGAGCTCAAGCAAGGTAAAGTCCCCTTTTGAAGTCATTGATTCTGGTGAGAGTGGTCTATACTCAGATAGGCTACTTTGATCTGTCACTGTAAATTCACTATCTGAAGGGACATCAGCTCTGTACAATCCAAGATATTCAAGGTCTGAAGTTACAGACAAATGTGATGTAGACCTACACACATCGTACAACAAATAATAATCACAATGTCCAGGTCTGAATTGTGTATTAGGTGAGTCAGGAGAAAGAGGTCTATGATCTTCAAATGTTGTTACAGATTCAGGTATCGGAGAAATACTCCCATCGTACAACAAATAATAATCACAATGTCCAGGTCTGAACTGTGAACCACTTTCTGAAAAGACTGACTCAGGAGATAAAGGGTTGACTTCAGATGTATCTTGGTGTTTCATACTGTCTTTATCTACCTCATCAAGATAATTACATGGCTCCTGCTTAACTGGCATCATTACAGCAGCTGGTAACAACGACAAACATTTCTCATCACTTAAGTCAAGCTGTATAAATGCTGTTTTAGCTGCAACTGGTAACGCGGTTTTAGCCTCAACAGAGTCTTGTGTTACTATTGTTGTGGTAGACAATATGTCTGTTTTTGTTTCTCTGTGCTCAGATTCAAACTGGACTAAGGCAGGTGAGATGAATTTGTTGATATATGTTTCAGATTGAATAGAGTGAGGGAGAGAATCAGAAAATGGAGAAGCTGATTCATGCAAAACTTGAACAAGTTCTGCTTCCAATTGATCCAGAAATTCCCCGTCTGAATATATTGATTCAGGAGAATCTGCTCTGTCCTCAGCAATCAATTCCTCAAGGCTAAATCCAGAGAATTCAACGTCTGAGGTGACTGATTGTGGTGACGAAGATCTATCTTCTGTGAATAGCAAATAATAATCACAACAATGTGATCTGAAATCAGGAATAGGAGAGTCTGGAGAGAGAGGCCTGTACTCATCAAATGATGTTACAGATTCAGGTGAAGATGGTCTACATTCTGCAAACAAGAACTCAAGGAAGGTATAACCATCTCCTGAAGTTACCGATTCTGGTGACAGGGGTCTAAATTTTATCAAACCTCCTTCAGCTGCTTCTATGAATTCACTCTCTGACACAAAAGATTCGGGAGAATATGGTCTCACTTCAATGAAATATTCCTCAAGATAGAAGCCAGATCCTTCAGTGTCTGAAGTTACCGAAATAGGTGACGAAGATCTGCTAAAGAATGACGACACTGACGACTCAATTACTGTGGGTCTAAATTGTGGGATTGGGGAATCAGGAGATAGAGCTCGATATTCATCATTTGAAGTGATAGAATCAGGTGAAGATGGTCTAGACTCATCAACCAAGACCTCAACGGAGGTATAATCACCTTCTGAAGTTACTGATTCTGGTGACAAGGGTCTGAGTTTCATTAGACCTCTTTCAACTGACTCAACAAATTCACTCTCTGATATAAATGATTCAGGTGAATCTGCTCTGTCTTCAGCAAACAGTTCCTCAAGACAGAACTCAGAGAATTCAATATCTGAAGCTACTGATTCTGGTGATGAACATCTACTTCCAGTGAAAGATAAATAACAATTGCAACATTGATGCATGAAGTGAGGAACTGGAGAGTCAGGAGAGAGGAGCCTGTACTCATCAAATGATGCAACAGACTGTGCAGAGGATGATCTAGACTCTGAAAACAAGAGCTCAAGGAAGTTAAAGTCCCCGTCTGAAGTTATTGATTCTGGTGAGAGTGGTCTATACTCAGATAGGCTACTTTGATCTGTCACTGTACATTCACTATCTGAAGGGAAATCTAGTCTGTACAATCCACGATATTCAAGGTTTGAAGTTACAGACAAAAGTGATGTAGACCTACACACATCGTACAACAAATAATAATCACAATGTCCAGGTCTGAATTGTGTATTAGGTGAGTCAGGAGAAAGAGGTGTATGATCTTCAAATGTTGTTACAGATTCAGGTATCGGAGAAATACTCCCATTGTACAACAAGTAATAATCACAATGTCCATGTCTGAACTGTGAACCACTTTCTGACAAGACTGACTGAGGAGATAAAGGTTTGACTTCAGATGTATCTTGGTGTTTCATACTGTTTTTATCTCCCTCATCAAGAGCATTGGCTGGCTCCTGCTTTACTGGCATAATTACAGCAGCTGGCAATACTGACCAACCTTTCTCATCACTCAAGTCAAGCTGTATAAATGCTGTTTTAGCTGCAACTGGCAATGTGGTTTTAGCAACAACAGAGTCTTCTGTTGCAATTGTTGGGGAAGATAATATGTCTGTTTTGGTTTCTCTGTGCACAGATTCAGACTGGACTAAGGCAGGTGAGATGAATTTGTTGATATATGTTTCAGATTGAATAGAGTGAGGGAGAGAATCAGAAAATGGAGAAGCTGATTCATGCAAGACTGGAACAAGTTCTGCTTCCAATTGATCCTGAAACTCACTGTCTGAATATATTGATTCAGGAGAATCTGCTCTGTCCTCAGTAAACAGTTCCTCAAGACAGAACTCAGAGTATTCAATATCTGAAGCTACTGATTCTGGTGATGAACATCTACTTCCAGTGAAAGACAAATAACTATTGCAACATTGAGGCATGAAGTGAGGAACTGGAGAGTCAGGAGAGAGGGGCCTGTAGTCATCAAATGATGCAACAGACTCTGGAGAGGATGGTCTAGACTCCGAAAACAAGAGCTCAAGGAAGGTATAACCATCTTCTGAAGTTACTGATTCTGGTGATGAACATCTACTTCCAGTGAAAGACAAATAACTATCGCAACATTGAGGCATGAAGTGAGGAACTGGAGAGTCAGGAGAGAGGAGCCTGTACTCATCAAATGATGCAACAGACTGTGCAGAGGATGATCTAGACTCTGAAAACAAGAGCTCAAGGAAGTTAAAGTCCCCGTCTGAAGTTATTGATTCTGGTGAGAGTGGTCTATACTCAGATAGGCTACTTTGATCTGTCACTGTACATTCACTATCTGAAGGGAAATCTAGTCTGTACAATCCACGATATTCAAGGTTTGAAGTTACAGACAAAAGTGATGTAGACCTACACACATCGTACAACAAATAATAATCACAATGTCCAGGTCTGAATTGTGTATTAGGTGAGTCAGGAGAAAGAGGTCTATGATCTTCAAATGTTGTTACAGATTCAGGTATCGGAGAAATACTCCCATTGTACAACAAATAATAATCACAATTTCCAGGTCTGAATTGTGAACCACTTTCTGACAAGACTGACTCAGGAGATAAAGGTTTGACTTCAGATTTATCTTGGTGTTTCAAATTGTCTTCATCTACCTCATCAAGAGAAATAGCTGGCTCTTGCTTTACTGGCATCATTACAGCAGCTGGTAGCAACGACAAACATTTCTCATCACTTAAGTCAAGCTGTATAAATGCTGTTTTAGCTGCAACTGGTAACGCGGTTTTAGCCTCAACAGAGTCTTGTGTTGCCATTGTTGTGGTAGATAATATGTCTGTTTTGGTATATCTGTGCTCAGATTCAAACTGGACTAAGGCAGGTGAGATGAATTTGTTGATATATGTTTCAGATTGAATAGAGTGAGGGAGAGAATCAGAAAATGGAGAAGCTGATTCATGCAAGACTGGAACAAGTTCTGCTTCCAATTGATCCTGAAACTCACTGTCTGAATATATTGATTCAGGAGAATCTGCTCTGTCCTCAGCAAACAGTTCCTCAAGACAGAACTCAGAGTATTCAATATCTGAAGTTACTGATTTTGGTGATGAACATCTACTTCCAGTGAAAGACAAATAACAATCGCAACATTGAGGCATGAAGTGAGGAACTGGAGAGTCAGGAGAGAGGGGCCTGCACTCATCAAATGATGCAACAGACTGTGCAGAGGATGATCTAGACTCTGAAAACAAGAGCTCAAGGAAGGAATGCTCATCTTCTGAAGTTACTGATTCTGGTGACAGGGGTCTGAATTTCAATTCACCAATTTCTATTGCCGATGAGTATTTTTTCACAGGAACTACAAAATCAAGGAAGTTAGCTCTATACTGTGGAATTTGTAACATCCCCGGATCTGGTGATTCCGATCGGTTTTCAGCTACTGATTCTCCATGACTTAAACTAGAGTACTCAAATTCTGATGTTACTGAGGCTGGTGAGGAGGGTCTACTTCTAGACGGATACGTTTTATATTCAGCTAACGACAAACTAAACTCAGGAAGTGGAGAGTCGGGAGAGAAGGGCCTACAATCACCCAACAACGTATCAGAATTAGGTGAAGGTGGCATCATGTCAGTTAAGAAATGGTCAAGATATATAAGGATTCCATCACTGTTTGAACCGAATGACTCAGGAGATCTGAGATCTGTACAGATCTGGGATCTGTGCTCAGGAAGGGACGACAACTGGATGAACTCCCATTCCATTTCTGTTTCACTATCTGGACTGCCAGATCCCGGTGATGGTGGTCTATGTTTTGCCAAGCGTCTTTCAGCTACTGTATCTTCTTCTGACAATATTGAATTAGGAGAATCAGGTCTTTCCACGGCATACAATTCCTCAAGACAGAGCTCAGAATAGTCTAGGTCTGAAGTAAAAGATTCAGGTGAAAAGGATCTATCTATTGAATCACACAGTGAACTTTCCTCAAGCACTGAGGGTGTGTGTTGAGGAGCCGGCGAGTTAGGAGAAAGCTGCCTATACTCATCCAACGAAGTAACAGACTCTGGGGAGGATGCTCTACACTCAGTGAACAACAGATCTGCAGAGCCCATCTCTGATGTCACAGCTGACCACGACAGGTGACCAGGTGACCACGACCTATAGTCTCCTAGGGTCATGATACTATCAGTCTCCTGTAAAGGTGTCTCAGGTGCAGGTGTGTCGGGTACAGGTGCCTCAGGTACAGGTGTGTCAGGTACAGGTGTGTCAGGTACAGGTGTCTCAGGTACAGGTGTGTCATACTCTGGTACTGGGGAGTTCGGGGACAGGGTCCTACTCTCAGTCACCAATTCATACAACTCTGGCGATGGGGACCATATGTCATCAGAAAACACCTCAGAGGACACAGGGGATAGGGAACTCAGAACACTGTCTGAATGGTAAGGAGAGATGGGTCTCCGGATAATATTGGTGTGGGAAGGGGAGAGGGGACTCCGGATGCTATCTGGGTAGCAAGGAGAGAGGGGACTGCGGATGCTATCTGGGTAGTAAGGAGAGAGGGGACTCCGGGTGATATCGGTGTGGGAAGGAGAGAGGGTACCAAGAGCACTATCTGCTATCTCTGAATCACAGGAATCCTTTTTACTCTTGCATATGTCTGAAGGAGAGTATGACGGTTCTCTACTCTCTATAATGTAGGCTTTAACCTCGGATGAAAATCTAGACCCATCCGATCCGGGAGAAAGAGGCCTGCTTTCACGGAATGCCCTGGCAGAATCTGGAGACATTACCCTACGCTCGCGGAGAGGGGAGTCAGGGGAAATTGCCCTGTAGGCGCCAACGGACATTACGGACTCAGGGGATGATAGTCTAGCTACAGTTATGAGCCCTTCTTCCATGGGTGAGAGACCCCGTAGAGAGTCAGGTGACAGGGACTCCATTTCTGAATCAGGAGTCAGAGGTCTGTAGTTAGTGAGATGTGAATACAGTGTTGTGTCTTGGCCAGGGGACTGGGGGGTAACTGGCATGAACATGCCGGATGTTTTTGCCCTCACTATGGCGTTATCAGGTTCTGGTCGGACAGTGATAAAGCTAGGGTGCCTGTCAGGTGAGTCACGTGTCATCGGAGTGAACTCGCTGGTTGCCGGACTTTCCTTCGGCCGAACAATGCCCTTTTGGACGTTGGTTTGCTCTACCATGCTGTAGTGAGCCATGGCACAACCCTCTCCTGGCTCGTCAATAAACGAAAGCTGTGTCTCCACCTGTGATTGGTTCTTTCTGAGAGCTACCAGCTCCAGGCGTTTCTCTGACTGGTCTTCGGACCTGTGGGGATCGGGGACCATCTCAGTGACCTGCAGGACTTCTTCTGAGCCGTACATGGCCCGGTAGAATCGAGCCGTTATCTCTTCTATGTGCTTTTCTGTTCTCTGGTCAGCCTCCTCAGCCACTGTTCTCTGGTCAGCCTCCTCAGCCATGGCCAGACTTGCCGGACCATGGCTACAGTCCTGAGGCGAACAAGCCTGACTACGGTTCTCAGGTGAACACGCGTTGCTACAGTCAGACTCAGCTAAATGACTGTGGTCATAGATTTCTGTGCTGGCCTCTCTGGAGAACCTGGCTTTGGTTTTAGGGTTCAGGGTCCTGTCCAGTGGCATCTCCCTAAACCCAACACAGAGTTCTCTGAAGTCTGTCTCTGCCTGCTCAGACTCTGACAGACTCAGACCAAAGTCACTGATCACTATGGGAGACGATATCCTGAGCTGTTCCGGCGACAGCCAGCGCTCACGCTCAACCTCGCCTCGCCCCGGTGGGGACATTTGGTCAACACCAGCTGGCAGAGGCCCAGTGGCGCCCACTTGAGGGTGGAGCAGACCACTGCTACTTCTGCTGCGCTGGCCCTGAGGCTGGTCTCTGGTTTGGCACTGGGGGCCAAACACCTGAGACGCTAGTCTCCATGTTTCTGCTCCAATCACGTTCAGAGGGGGACTTACTTGCTCGCTGGCGGTGGTGGACTCCCTTGTTACCGTGTCCTCCAAAGTCCACGGGCTCAGCTCCCTGAAACATGAATGACATGAACACTGTTACATTTACATTTTAGCAGACTCCAAAGAGACATACTATATGACTATATAATATAAGCAACAATTATTATAATCATTATAATTATTATATATTATTATTAATATTATTGTTATTATTATGATAATCTGGAGGAGCTATCAGGTATTGACCATATTCAATTCTGATGATCTACTGGAATGACAGATTGATAATGAGTCTCAAACTCTGTAGAATACTCCTCTCTTACAAAAGCCGACAGTTAAATTAAATTATAAAAATATTCTCATCCATCCATGAAGCTGATTGGCTCATTCTCTGACTGACATACGTTGTGATCTCCAGGTCCTCCAATAGCCCATGCATGCTCTCTGAGTGGGTGTGGCCCATAGGCTCCGCCCAGGAAGGAATGTCCAGGAGGGAGGCCACTGATAAGTCTTCCTCTGAGACGGCTGGGGGCGGTCTGGGAGAAGAGTCCACCCTCCTCACCAGTCTGAGGCTGTCTACGTCCTCCTGCACTGAGGACAGGGCTACAGAAACTGGCAGACACAGACAGACAGACAGACAGACAGACAGACAGACAGACAGACAGACAGACAGACAGACAGACAGACAGACAGACAGACAGACAGACAGACAGACAGACAGACAGAGAATGAGAGAGAGAGAAACACACAGAGAGAGAGAGAGAGAGAGAGAGAGAGAGAGAGAGAGAGAGACAGACACACAGACTCAGGATAAAAACATGGTCAGATTATATCGTCCTCTACCAACATCACTGGCAGAACCCTCTAAATTAACCCTGACACTAAATACGAATCACACTGTGACATTTGGGGGAAGTCTATAAAAAAATGTATGGGCCAAATAATAAAGACGTAATTTAACGATTAAAAGGACCTTTACATGTGGCAAGAACACAACCAGTCATGATGCTCTCATCTGATCGTCGAACAAATTACTCGTTAGTATCGTGGCAAGGAAACAAATAACTTAGCGGATTTAAAACAGCCCTGATGTTGGAAAACAGCCCTGATGTTGGAAAACAGCCCTGATGTTGGAAACAAACATCATTATATTGGAAAACAGCCCTGATGTTGGAAAACAGCCCTGATGTTGGAAACAAACATCATTATGTTGGAAAACAGCCCTGATGTTGGAAACAAACATCATTATTTTGGAAAACAGCCCTGATGTTGGAAAACAGCCCTGATGTTGGAAAACAGCCCTGATGTTGGAAAACAAACATCATTATATTGGAAAACAGCCCTGATGTTGGAAACAAACATCATTATATTGGAAAACAGCCCTGATGTTGGAAACAAACATCATTATATTGGAAAACAGCCCTGATGTTGGAAACAAACATCATTATGTTGGAAAACAGCCCTGATGTTGGAAACAAACATCATTATTTTGGAAAACAGTCCTGATGTTGAAAACAAACATCATTATTTTGGAAAACAGTCCTGATGTTGGAAAACAGCCCTGATGTTGGAAACAAACATCATTATTTTGGAAAACAGTCCTGATGTTGGAAAACAGCCCTGATGTTGGAAACAAACATCATTATGTTGGAAAACAGCCCTGATGTTGGAAAACAGCCCTGATGTTGGAAACAAACATCATTATATTGGAAAACAGCCCTGATGTTGGAAACAAACATCATTATATTGGAAAACAGCCCTGATGTTGGAAACAAACATCATTATATTGGAAAACAGCCCTGATGTTGGAAAACAGCCCTGATGTTGGAAAACAGCCCTGATGTTGGAAACAAACATCATTATATTGGAAAACAGCCCTGATGTTGGAAACAAACATCATTATATTGGAAAACAGCCCTGATGTTGGAAACAAACATCATTATGTTGGAAAACAGCCCTGATGTTGGAAACAAACATCATTATATTGGAAAACAGCCCTGATGTTGGAAAACAGCCCTGATGTTGGAAACAAACATCATTATATTGGAAAACAGCCCTGATGTTGGAAACAAACATCATTATATTGGAAAACAGCCCTGATGTTGGAAACAAACATCATTATATTGGAAAACAGCCCTGATGTTGGAAACAAACATCATTATATTGGAAAACAGCCCTGATGTTGGAAACAAACATCATTATATTGGAAACAAACATCATTATGTTGGAAAACAGCCCTGATGTTGGAAACAAACATCATTATATTGGAAACAAACATCATTATGTTGGAAAACAGCCCTGATGTTGGAAACAAACATCATTATGTTGGAAAACAGCCCTGATGTTGGAAACAAACATCATTATATTGGAAAACAGCCCTGATGTTGGAAACAAACATCATTATGTTGGAAAACAGCCCTGATGTTGGAAACAAACATCATTATATTGGAAAACAGCCCTGATGTTGGAAACAAACATCATTATATTGGAAAACAGCCCTGATGTTGGAAACAAACATCATTATATTGGAAAACAGCCCTGATGTTGGAAACAAACATCATTATATTGGAAAACAGCCCTGATGTTGGAAACAAACATCATTATATTGGAAAACAGCCCTGATGTTGGAAACAAACATCATTATATTGGAAAACAGCCCTGATGCTGGAAACAAACATCATTATATTGGAAAACAGCCCTGATGTTGGAAACAAACATCATTATATTGGAAAACAGCCCTGATTTTGGAAACAGCCCTGATGTTGGAAAACAGCCCTGATGTTGGAAACAGCCCTGATGTTGGAAAACAGCCCTGATGTTGGAAACAGCCCTGATTTTGGAAACAGCCCTGATGTTGGAAAACAGCCCTGATTTTGGAAACAGCCCTGATGTTGGAAACAGCCCTGATGTTGGGAAACAGCCCTGATGTTGGAAACAGCCCTGATTTTGGAAACAGCCCTGATGTTGGAAAACAGCGGTGATGTTGGAAACAAACAGCATTGTGTTGGAAAACAGCCCTGATGTTGGAAACAAACATCATTATGTTGGAAAACAGCCCTGATGTTGGAAACAAACATCATTATATTGGAAAACAGCCCTGATGTTGGAAACAAACATCATTATATTGGAAAACAGCCCTGATGTTGGAAACAAACATCATTATGTTGGAAAACAGGCCTGATGTTGGAAAACAGCCCTGATGTTGGAAAACAACCCTGATGTTGGAAACAAACATCATTATATTGGAAAACAGCCCTGATGTTGGAAAACAGCCCTGATGTTGGAAAACAGCCCTGATGTTGGAAACAAACATCACTATGTTGGAAAACAGCCCTGATGTTGGAAAACAGCCCTGATGTTGGAAAACAGCCCTGATGTTGGAAACAAACATCATTATGTTGGAAAACAGTTACCATAATACCCATGGCCTGTCCAGAACCAACCCCAAGTCCCAACCGCCCAGAACCAACCCCTAGTCCCAAACGCCCAGAACCAACCCCTAGTCCCAAACGCCCAGAACCAACCCCTAGTCCCAAACGCCCAGAACCAAGCCCTAGTCCCAACCGCCCAGAACCAACCCCAAGTCCCAACCGCCCAGAACCAACCCCTAGTCCCAACCGCCCAGAACCAAGCCCTAGTCCCAACCGCCCAGAACCAACCCCTAATCCCTACTGCCCAGAGTCTAGACACTGAGAGGGACTGATGACAGTGACTGACTGATTGACTACCATAATACCCATGGCCTGTCCAGAACCAACCCCTAGTCCCTACTGTCCAGAAAAAACCTAGCCCCTACTGTCCAGAACCAACCCCTAGTCCCTACTGTCCTGAAAAAAAACCTAGCCCCTACTGTCCAGAACCAACCCCTAGTCCCTACAATTGTGGAGATCTGAGAGTGATTGATGGGTGGTGACATGGTGTGAGATCCACCTTACCCTCTTGGTGGAATTATGGTTCTATTGCTTACACCTGTCCAATCCTCTCAGATCTCCACAAGTGTCTAGAGGTAGGGGCTAGGGGTTTCTTCTGGACAGGACCACACAACCCTCCAGGTGTGGGGTGGACCTATAACACGACTTGAGCCATTGGTTGCATATTTCATTCCATTGCTATACACACACAACCGGATTTGCACAGGTGTAAGCTGGACACACCCACAGCACCCTGATCAGACAGGTCTGGGTAGCTGGAGACCTGCTATAAACTGTGAAAGGATATATTTAAATGTGTGCTATTCACACCCTTGTGTCATTACAGCTAGGTAGATGTGCAACCACTGACTAACCATAGCTAGGTGAATATCTCTAGTCTCGCAATAGTTACTGTTGATTTGGCTGGATATCTTCATTTAATAAGATGGCCTGTCATGTACTGTCATGTTGTGTCTTGTTTCTGTCCTTTCTCTTCACCCTGTCTCCCTCTGCTGGTCGTGTTAGGTTACCTTTTCTCCCCCTCTTTCCCCCAGCTGTCCCTTGTCTTCTCTGACTACCTCGTTCACCCCTTTTCCCACCTGTTCCCTTTTTCCCTCTGATTAGGTCTCTATATCTCTCTCTCTTTCTGCTCCTGTCTTTGTCGGATTCTTGTTTGTGTTAGTCATGCCTGAACCAGACTATCGTCATGTTTGCTGCAACCTTGTCCTGTCCTGTCGGAATCTGCCGGTCCATCTGAGCCTACCTATGTTTGGTTATTAAAGAAGCTCTGTTTACATTAATTCGCTTTTGGGTCCTCATTCACGCACCGTAACATGGCCAATGGTTAGCTAGGTAGCTGGGATACATCAGACAGCTAACCATTTACAGTAACAGCAGTTCATTCATTAAAAGTCAATGCACACTAAATATAATGCAGAAATCGTACTTGATCATGGCACTGTGGCACGGTACGGTCAGCTGTTAATCAATTCATTCATAGATAATAGAACAGCATGGTCAGAAGCGTGAACTCTTACTTTGAAAGGACAGTAAATATTGGCTGTGAACATAATAACCAATGACAAGCATTCCACATTTAACCTGACCCACATGTGAAAATGGAAAAATCAAGTTGTTATTTTATTGCTTTATATGCAAAAAATAAAAACAAATAAGTTATTTCTATTTCTATATCAAATCAAAAACAAACAAACAAGTCGTTTTCACAATCCAGGTCTCATCTATCTCTGTAATGTAATGTAATGTAACTGGTCCAGAGTCTCATCTATCTCTGTAATGTAATGTAACTGGTCCAGAGACTCCTCTATCTCTGTAATGTAACTGGTCCAGAGTCTCCTCTATCTCTGTAATGTAATGTAACTGGTCCAGAGTCTCCTCTATCTCTGTAATGTAATGTAACTGGTCCAGAGTCTCCTCTATCTCTGTAATGTAATGTAACTGGTCCAGAGTCTCCTCTATCTCTGTAATGTAATGTAACTGGTCCAGAGTCTCCTCTATCTCTGTAATGTAATGTAACTGGTCCAGAGTCTCCTCTATCTCTGTAATGTAATGTAACTGGTCCAGAGTCTCCTCTATCTCTGTAATGTAATGTAACTGGTCCAGAGTCTCCTCTATCTCTGTAATGTAATGTAACTGGTCCAGAGTCTCCTCTATCTCTGTAATGTAATGTAACTGGTCCAGAGTCTCCTCTATCTCTGTAATGTAATGTAACTGGTCCAGAGTCTCCTCTATCTCTGTAATGTAACTGGTCCAGAGTCTCCTCTATCTCTGTAATGTAATGTAACTGGTCCAGAGTCTCCTCTATCTCTGTAATGTAATGTAACTGGTCCAGAGTCTCCTCTATCTCTGTAATGTAATGTAACTGGTCCAGAGTCTCCTCTATCTCTGTAATGTAATGTAACTGGTCCAGGTCTCCTCTATCTCTGTAATGTAATGTAACTGGTCCAGAGTCTCCTCTATCTCTGTAACGTAATGTAACTGGTCCAGAGTCTCCTCTATCTCTGTAATGTAATGTAATGTAACTGGTCCAGAGTCTCCTCTATCTCTGTAATGTAATGTAATGTAACTGGTCCAGAGTCTCCTTTATCTCTGTAATGTAATGTAACTGGTCCAGAGTCTCCTCTATCTCTGTAATGTAATGTAATGTAACTGGTCCAGAGTCTCCTCTATCTCTGTAATGTAATGTAACTGGTCCAGAGTCTCCTCTATCTCTGTAACGTAATGTATCTGGTCCAGAGTCTCCTCTATCTCTGTAATGTAATGTAACTGGTCCAGAGTCTCCTCTATCTCTGCAATGTAATGTAATGTAACTGGTCCAGAGTCTCCTCTATCTCTGTAATGTAATGTAACTGGTCCAGAGTCTCCTCTATCTCTGTAATGTAACTGGTCCAGTCTCCTCTATCTCTGCAATGTAATGTAACTGGTCCAGAGTCTCCTCTATCTCTGCAATGTAATGTAATGTAACTGGTCCAGAGTCTCCTCTATCTCTGTAATGTAATGTAACTGGTCCAGAGTCTCCTCTATCTCTGTAACGTAATGTATCTGGTCCAGAGTCTCCTCTATCTCTGTAATGTAATGTAACTGGTCCAGAGTCTCCTCTATCTCTGCAATGTAATGTAATGTAACTGGTCCAGAGTCTCCTCTATCTCTGTAACGTAATGTATCTGGTCCAGAGTCTCCTCTATCTCTGTAATGTAATGTAACTGGTCCAGAGTCTCCTCTATCTCTGTAATGTAACTGGTCCAGAGTCTCCTCTATCTCTGTAATGTAATGTAATGTAACTGGTCCAGAGTCTCCTCTATCTCTGTAATGTAATATAATGTAACTGGTCCAGAGTCTCCTCTATCTCTGTAATGTAACTGGTCCAGAGTCTCCTCTATCTCTGTAATGTAATGTAACTGGTCCAGAGTCTCCTCTATCTCTTTAATGTAACTGGTCCAGAGTCTCCTCTATCTCTGTAATGTAATATAATGTAACTGGTCCAGAGTCTCCTCTATCTCTGTAATGTAATATAATGTAACTGGTCCAGAGTCTCCTCTATCTCTGTAATGTAATATAATGTAACTGGTCCAGTACCTTCACTCTGGTCCAGAGTCTTCTCTATCTCTGCGTAGGTCCTGGACGTCTGCTCCTGTGTTGACTTGTTCATCTGGGTCTCTATCAGGTGGACGATGTCCATCCGGTTGATCTTGGTCAGCCTCTTTATCAGGCTCTCCTCTGCTGGACAAAAGATGACACATATTAGTAAAGTAACAATCATAATAATAATAATATTAAATAAATAATCCTTACTTATTTCACTTCTATAGCACTTTTCATTAAACAAAATAATCTTGCTCTAAACCAACAACAACAACAACAACAAGATATAACCAAAAAGAGAATACATATTTATCATTCATAAATAGCAAACATTTAAAATAAAAAAAATAAAAAAGTTTTTTGCTTTGTCATTATGGGGTATCGTGTTTAGATTGATGAGAAAACAACTAACATTTTAAATCAATTTTAGAATAAGGCTGTAACATATATTTATCATTCATATATAGATGGATGGATGGTTTCCGTGGATGAGTCCAGGGCTGAGTGCCAAAATGGCACCCTATTCCCTACATAGTGCTCTACTTTTGTCCAGAGATGGATGGTTTCCGTGGTTGAGTCCAGGGCTGAGTGCCAAAATGGCATCCTATTCCCTACATAGTGCACTACTTTTGTCCAGAGCAGTGCACTATACAGTATAAGGAATAGGGTGCCATTTTGGACATACCCAAGTGAGGCCCAGTAGAACAGATGGCGTCAGGACAGACATACCGGTGGCGTGTTTTCCCTCTCTCTCAGCCCAGCGCTGCAGCAGGGCGTGGCTCTGCTCCTGTAGAGAGTTAGGGTTCTCCGTCCTCACTTCCTGGATCTCATCCTCGTTGAACTCCAGCTCCCTCGCCAGCTCTGAGACACACGGGGAGACGACGACACTGAGGTGACGCCCTAAACAGTACCCTTATTCCCTACATAGTGGGTACCCTTATTACAGTACCCTTATTCCCTACATAGTGGGTACCCTTATTACAGGATCCTTATTCCCTACATAGTGGGTACCCTTATTACAGTACCCTTATTCCCTACATAGTGGGTACCCTTATTACAGTACCCTTATTCCCTACATAGTGGACAACATTTGACCAGTGTTCCAACAGCTTTTCACTCCTATTTCATACATACCTTCTACACCAGGTAAACACCACCTGGATAACTTACCTGTCCAGCTGAACCCCAGCAGGTCTGCAACGATAGCCAACGTCTCCTCTTTCCTGTCTGCATCGTCGTGCCAATCCACTACGAACACCACCACGGACAGAGGTTACACACAGGTCATCACAGCTCAACAGCAGCGCGGTAACAACGCTATATGCGTCCCAAATGGCATCATATTCCCTTTACATTGCACTACGTTAGACCATAGGGCCTATAGGGAATAGGGTGCATTACATTAGACCATAGGGGCCATATGGAACAGGGTGCACTACGTTAGACCATAGGGGCCATATGGAACAGGGTGCATTACTTTAGACCACAGGGCCCATAGGGAACAGGGTGCATTACTTTAAACCACAGGGCCCATAGGGAATAGGGTGCACTACTTTAGACCACAGGGCCCATAGGGAATAGGGTGCACTACGTTAGACCATAGGGGCTATAGGGAATAGGGTGCACTACGTTAGACCATAGGGGCTATAGGGAATAGGGTGCACTACGTTAGACCATAGGGGCCATATGGAACAGGGTGCATTACTTTAGACCACAGGGCCCATAGGGAATAGGGTGCACTACTTTAGACCACAGAGTTCATAGGGAATAGGGTGCACTACTTTAGACCACAGGGTTCATAGGGAATAGGGTGCATTACTTTAGACCATAACGCCCATAGGGAATAGGGTGCCATTTTGGGCCGCAGGCCATAACTTCTCTGAAAATATAGCAGTTTAAAACTCTCCAGATATCATGTTGATCATGGGATGTTTTCTAGGTTCTTGGAAGGTACAGACACATTTCAGTAGGTACTGTAACCGGCCTCTATGTTATAGGCTGTGGAGGTCATGGTGCTGATGATGGGTGAAGTATGAAGCAGGGCTGATGTTCTGATCCATACTGTTGATGACAATACCTCTACTCGGACCACCACGACAGTGTGTTTGTAGTCGATTAGTACTTAAACAATGGAAAGACTGTGGCATTCCGAACTCAATGTGGTGATTATTAGTATAAGGAGTTTCAGTAATGTAGTAAGTAGTCTATTAGATGTCCTGAAGTTAATCATGAGTTTTCTCCTAACACATCTAGGTAAGTCAATCTTGAGATTTAATGTACACATACATAGACAATAGATATCTAGACAATCGTCAATAGACACAGACATTTATATGGAAAAGAAACAAAACAACACAAGACAACACAGCACAGGACAAGACAACACAGCACAGGACAAGACAACACAGCACAGGACAAGACAACACAGCACTGGACAAGACAACACAGAACAGGACAAGACGACACAGAACAGGACAAGACAACACAGCACAGGACAAGACAACACAGCACAGGACAAGACAACACAGCACAGGACAAGACAACACAGGACAGGACAAGACAACACAGCACAGGACAAGACAACACAGAACAGGACAAGACAAAACAGAACAGGACAAGACAACACAGCACGGCACAAAATGACAAAACAAGACACACAACAGAAAAGTGACTAATGATTGGTCTTGAATAAGACAAAGTTAGGTCTTCCAAGGAGCAGAGAAAGAGAGGACAGGAAGTGCCAGATTTTTTGGTACCTTGCTGCCGCTCCGTTGTCCGATCATCCCAGATTCGCTGCATCTGAGTTTCTACTGAGTCTTCCCAGATGGGTCTCGACTCAAACACCTCCCCCGTCACCGAGGAAGCTCGAACCCGTGTCTGAGTCGACAAAGCCCTCATGTCCGGGGCAGATCTGCGAGGCGTTGGTCTGTCATACCTGAAGATAACAGAATCTGGACTGTTGTGATCACCGCTGCTGCTGATGTCGTCGACATCCAGAGAGGATCGGAGGGAAGGCTCTCGTACGTCAGAGCCCTGGTCTCTGTCGGGCTGGGAAGAGGAGGAGGAGTGGGATGTGGGTTTGTGTTTGCTCATGACAGGGAGTCTGGAGGTGAGAGGTTTGGATTTAGTTGCAGGATGGTCGCTGTCGGAGTGACTCCTGCTGTCTTTGTCAGTTAATATTTTCTTCCCGGCTCCAAAATCCTCCTCGGACCTCGTCCTCCGGTCCTGAACAAGAGATTCCTCCACTGTTGAGTTCTGCTCAAGGCCGAGGTCTGATTTCATTGAACCAGCTTTGATGGGTATCTTTGATTTGAAACTGCTTTCATCCTTAGCCACAGTGTCTGCTGAAGTGTAGGACATTGCCAGGACACTAGAGGGTGCAACTGAGACGTCAGACCCTTCCAGGACACTAGAGGTGTCAGACCCTGCCAGGACACTAGGGGGTGCCACTGAGATGTCAGACCCTTCCAGGACACTAGAGGTGTCAGACCCTGCCAGGACACTAGTGGGTGCCACTGAGGTGTTAGACCCTGATGAGGTGTCATACCCTTGCAGGACACCAGGGGGAGCCACTGAGGTGTCAGACCCTGCCGGGGTGTCATACCCTTGCAGGACACTAGGGGGTGCCATTGAGGTGTCAGACCCTGCCAAGGTGTCATACCCGTGCAGGACACTAGGGGGTGCCACTGAGTCATAATAGCCAGCGGGCATCTCAATGACAGAACCCTGCTCCTCTTCCTCTTCTTCTTCATCCTCAAGAGATGAGTCGGATGACTGGCGGACCTGTTCAGAGTACACAGAGCGGGTGACAAGAGTAGTGGTGGTAAACATCTGGAGTTCAGCTATAGTCGGGTCTGGAGAACCTACCTCTAAGAAGCTTCCCATCTTAGCTTCTAGCAGGGGGAATGTTTCAGCTTTTGGCTCCATGGAGGTACTGGGTTTGGCCACTGGTTTCCCCCTCTGATCAGCCTCGGGTAATGGTATAGTCTGGAAGGAGGAGTCAGAATCATCTTTGGTGTGGTCCACCTTCTGGAGGTGTAGATCACCAACGGCAATAGTCTGTTCTGATCTGAGAACAACGGGGCCAGCGCAATCTCCAGTGTCCTCGAACAGAACCTGGTCAACTGGGTGTTCTCCTATGTGAAAGAAGGCATAGCCCTCGCCCTCCTCTTCAACGCTCCTCCTTGTCATGTCGATAGCGCCCCCTCTGGTCATCTCAAAGAACTTCCCTTCCTGGAACTGGAAGGGATTGGGGGTGCCCCCCTCGGTTGGTGTGCGACCCGGTGTGGTGTCAGGGGTACGGCGGTCTTCCACGAGTGCCATCATCCTTCGTTCCTCCGCCTCCACACGTGCTGCGAAGGCTTCATCGTCATTGTCATCCTCGTTGTCGTCTGACATGGCACTCCATGGGACCAGCTCTCCTAGAACAGGCATGTCTTCGGGATGCATTTCCAACACGGCTGCCTTACCATCCGCATCCTCCACCTCCTTGAAGCTTTCATCGTCGGTGCACAACACCTCTGGTTTGACTGACTGACTTTCACCAGACTGACTGACACTCAACTGTGACTGATCCATCTCCTCCTCGTGTGCTTGCATAGCTGATATTACATCTATCTTCTCTTTCTGCTCAGTACGTTCACTGATATTTTCACTGATGTTTACTGTGGTATATTGTTCTTTTTCAGTGCTTAGTGAACGATATTCGAGGTGCTCAGAGACCTGTTTTCCTGATGGTGAATGTCCTGAGGCACTGTATGGTAGGTGAGCTTCAAAGTGAACTGAACTATCCAACGCAGTTACTGCACCAGGGACTGAGGGTTGGATTTCAGCCACAGTTTCAATTTCAGACTGAAGAGTACCGGCATCGGTTTTGGGCTTAGATGATTTTGCCTCCCTGTCCATCAGGTCAACGATCGACTGACATTCTTCATAATCCTCACAGTCTGATAACACAGAGCCGTCTGAGGGTTTCCCGTCTGTCTTCGTTTTAACGTCCTGCTCCATCTCCTCGAAGGTTTTGATCTTGGCGGCCATTTTGAACATCTCCTCCTCTGGGGTGAACTGTCTCTGGCCGGTCTCGCTCCCCTCTGCATCCACGTCGTCCATATCATCCTCAGGGTTTGAGCTCCGATTTATGGGCATGGAGAGCCACTCAGGGTCTTCCCCCTTCAATGGGAGGGGACCCTCGAGCTCACCACCCATTTGATAAGTCCGTTTGGAGTAATCCTCATTCTCAATGTTGCTGATGTTGCTGTCCTCACCGAGACAGGCTCTAAGCTGAGAGAAGTAGTCTTCATACACAGCTGTCTTCTTTGTCGCCTGGAAGCCTGTGTCTTGTTTCAGTTCAGTGGGGCTGCTCTCCAGTGAGTCAAGGCAGGGGGAGTCCCCGGTTGAGCTTGGCTCTATAGAGTCAGGGGACGTCTTGGAGGAACCTTCATCCATGACAGGACTGGTCTCCAGAGAATCCCCATGGGAGAGTCGTCTCTCTGGGTGGCCCAGGGCCAAAGGAAAGAGGACCTCTAAGTCTGCAGGTCTGAGGGCCTGACCCACACCGTCTGGACTGTGCGCAGCTCCATGATCAGATGAATCCCTTTCATGGCGCTCTGGTACAACCCAACTAGATTCAGGAGCAATTCTGTCTGCTGAAATTGAGTCTTGCATGTTTAGGTTTGAGTATGAAAGTTCTGTAGTTTTGGGGTACGATGGTTTTATCTCTAAATCATCCCAGTCCTCTAAGATGAGTCTTTTGTCAACAGGGACCTGGTCGTCCTCTTCAGAGGCTTGAGCGGGGAGCGCTGAATCAAACGTCCTTTGAAGGTCAAAGGTCACCTTCTTTGAGTCTCTTGAACGTATCACTGTAGTAGCTGAACTTTCTGATGCTTCCCCCCCAGCTGAACAACTCTGCACAAAGTCGTTATCACCGTAGATGACGCCGTCCTCCGCGGCTCCTACTTGCACTACATTAACAACATCTCGCTCTGTCACTTTATCTGCTGCGGACAGGTCTACCTGCTCAGTGGAGAACGTGTGGGTTTCCTGTTTTCTCTCCCGTGTAATCACAACCTGTTCAAATCTCTCTTGTACGATGTCGTCCTCCGGTACACCACTGAGATCTACAGGTCTGTCTTCTAGGTACTGTTCTAAATCTCCACTGAGGAGTGCCTCCATGCCTGACGTATCTTTAACTCCTACAGCTGGTCTGGGCGATGTCTTCCTTTCGATCATGACTTCTTGTAACATCGGCTCCTGAACTGGGTTCAAGATTATCGATTCGGCACCCCGAGAGCCACCATCATCCATGTCTTGCACTTTCCACCAATCTTCTTTTTTTGTCTCTGTATCTTCTGTAGACATGTCTACCTCCATGTCTACCTCCCTGGTCACAATGGTCTGTTTGAAACTCTGCTGTTGGTCTATGTCATCCTTTGGTGAACCACTATTTACCATACATCTCTGTTCTAGGTAGTGATCCATATCTCCCCTGAGGAGGGACTCCATCCGTGATATATCTCTCACCACTGTAACCGGTCTGGGGGAGGTTTTCCTTTCCATCCTGACTTCTTGTAACAGCGGTTCCTGAACTGTCATCACTTCAGCGCCACGGACAGGTGATGGTCTCTGTTCTAGGTCGTGATCCATATCTCCCCTGAGGAGGGACTCCATCCCTGACATATCTCTCACCACTTTAACCGGTCTGGGGGAGGTCTTCCGTCGGATCGTGACTTCTTGTAACAGCGGTTCCCGAACAGGGGACGGAGTCGCTGATTTGGTTTCTACGACTAAATCTTCAGTTTCTGGAAAGATTTCTTCATCACCATGAGTTACATCTCCTCGTACTTTCACCCCGTCCATTCTCTCTGTCTCTTTATAAACTGTGGGCAGGTCAACCTCCTGAGTGGGGAATGTGAGTGGGCTCATCGGTGGGGTGTCTGCTAATCCTTCGTGTTTCTCACTCTCCCCCGTGCTTGAATGGGGAGTCCTGGTTCCTAGGCTAGTCCCGGGAGAGTCCGCTGCGCCTTCATGCTTCAGACTCACAGGGCTTTCATTCCCCACCAGGTTCTCAGCCTTAGTGAATAACTCATCCCGCCTGTCTTCGTGCATACAGGGGCTGAACATGAAGGTTGGGGTGTCGTTTGGGTGGTCTGCTGGGAGCTCCTCCTCGGCTGCTTCAGCCTGTGGGTGGTCGTCATCCCCTATAAACGAGGTCTGTCTGAACAGCTGGTACTCTGGACTGTCCTCCAGCTCGGCCTTGATGTCAGCGCTAAAGTCCTCAGAGGGTTTCCTGTCTGGGCTGATCTGCATCTCCATAGAATACTTCCTGTCTGGTCCCATCTCTGGTTCCTCCAGCTGCATCATCTCTACAGAAGACTTCCTGTCTGGTCCCATCTCTGGGTCCTCCAGCTGCATTGTCTCCGTAGAAGACTTCCTCTCTGGTCCCATCTCTGGTTCCTCCAGCTGCATCATCTCTATAGAAGACTTCCTGTCTGGTCCCATCTCTGGGTCCTCCAGCTGCATCATCTCTATAGAAGACTTCCTGTCTGGTCCCATCTCTGGTTCCTCCAGCTGCATCATCTCTGTAGAAGACTTCCTGTCTGGTCCCATGTCTGGTTCCTCCAGCTGCATCATCTCTGTAGAAGACTTCCTGTCTGGTCCAATCTCTGGTTCCTCCAGCTGCATCATCTCTGTAGAAGACTTCCTGTCTGGTCCAATCTCTGGTTCCTCCAGCGGCATCATCTCCGTAGAAGACTTCCTGTCTGGTCCCATCTGTGGTTCCTCCAGCTCCATCATCTCCGTAGAAGACTTCCTGTCTGGTCCCATCTCTGGTTCCTCCAGCCGCATCATCTCTATAGAAGACTTCCGGTCTGGTCCCATCTCTGGTTCCTCCAGCTGCATCATCTCTGGGCTGCTCAATCCATCCTCTGGGAGAGCCCTGCCTAGGAGGATCCCTCCATCCTCTGGTAGAGCCCTGTCTAGGAGGATTCCTCCGTCCTCTGGTAGAATCTTGTCTAGAAGGATCCCTCCATCCTCTGGTAGAGCCGTGTCTAGGAGGATCCCTCTGTCCTCTGGTAGAGCCCTGTCCAGGAGGATCCCTCCGTCTTCAAGTAGAGCCCTGCCTAGGAAGATCCCTCCGTCCTCTGGTAGAGCCCTGACTAGGAGGATCCCTTCGTCCTCTGTTAGATCCTTGTCTAGGAGGATCCCTTCATCCTCTGTTAGAGCCCTGTCCAGAGGGATCCCTCCATCCTCTTGTAGAGCCCTATCTAGGATGATCCCTCCCGCCTCTGGTAGAGCCCTGCCTAGGAAGATCCCTCCGTCCTCTGGTAGAGCCCTGACTAAGAGGATCCCTCTATCCTCTAGTAGAGCCCTGTCGACAGGGATCCCGCCATCCTCTGCTAGAAGCCTGTCTAGGAGGATCCCTCTGTCCTCTGGTAGAGCCCTGTCTAGGAGGGTCCCTCCATCCTCTGGTAGAGCCATGTCTAGGATGATCCCTCCGTCCTCTGGTAGAGCACTGTCTAGGAGAATCCCTCCATCTTCTGGTAGAGTCCTGTCTAGAGGGATCCCGCCATCCCCTGGTAGAGCCCCGTCTAGGAGGATCCCTCCGTCCTCTGGTAGAGCCCTATCGAGGATGATCCCTCCATCCTCTGGTAGAGCCCTGTCTAGGAGGACCCCTTCGTCCTCTGGTTGAGCCCTGTCTAGGAGGATCCCTCCGTCCTCTGGTAGAGCCCTGTCTAGGAGGATCACTACATCCTCTGGTCGAACCTTGTCTAGGAGGATCCCTCCATCCTCTGGTAGAGCCCTGTCTAGGAGGATCACTCTGTCCTCTGGAAGAGCCCTGTCTAGGATGATACCTCCCTTCTCTGGTAGAGCCCTGTCTAGAAGGATCCCTCCATCCTCTGGTTGAGCCCTGTCTAGGAGGATCCCTCCGTCCTCTGGTAGAGCCCTGTCTAGGAGGATCACTCCATCCTCTGGTCGAACCTTGTCTAGGAAGATTCCTCCATTTTCTGATAGATCCCGGTCTAGGAGGATCCCTCCGTCCTCTGGTAGAGCCCTGTCTAGGATGATCCCTCCATTCTCTGGTAGAGCCCTGTCTAGGAGGATCCCTCCATCCTCTGGTTGAGCCCTGTCTAGGAAGATCCCTCCATCCTCTGGTAGAGCCCTGTCTAGGAGGATACAACTGTCCTTTGGTAGATCCCTGTCTAGAGGGATCCCTCCGTCCTCCGGTAGATCCATGTCTAGAGGGATCCTTCTATCTCTTGGTAGACCCCTGTCTAGGAGGATCCCTCTGTCCTCTGGTAGAGTCGTGTCTAGGACGATTCCTCCAGTATCTGACAGATCCCGGTCTAGTTGGATCACTCCGTCCTCTGGTAGACCCCTGTCTAGGATGATCCCTCCATCCTCTGGTAGAGCCCTGTCTAGGAGAATCCCTCTGTCTTCTGGTAGAGCCCTGTCCAGGAGGATCCCTCCGTCCTCTGGTAGAGCCCTGTCTTGAGGGATCCCTCTGTATTTTGGTAGATCCCTGTCTAGAGGGATCCCTCCGTCCTCTGGTAGAGCCCTGTCTATAGGGATTCCTCCGTCCTCTGGTAGAGCCCTGTCTAAGAGAATCCCTCTATCTTCTGGTAGAGCCCTGTCTAGGAGGATCCCTCCGTCCTCTGGTAGAGCCCTGTCTTGAGGGATCCCTCCGTCCTCTGGTAGAGCCCTGTCTTGAGGGATCCCTCCGTCTTCTGGTAGAGCCCTGTCTAGAGGGATCCCTCCGTCCTCTGGTAGAGCCCTGTCTAGAGGGATCCCTCCGTCCTCTGGTAGAGCCCTGTCTAGAGGGATCCCTCCGTCCTCTGGTAGAGACCTCTCTAGGAGGATCCCTCCATCCTCTGGTTGAGCCCTGTCTAGGAAGATCCCTCCGTCCTCTGGTAGAGCCCTGTCTAGGAGGACCCCTCCGTCCTCTGGTAGAGCCCTATCTAGGAGGATCCCTCCCTCCTCCAGTTGAGCCCTGTCTAGGAGGATCTCTCCACCTTCTGGCAGACCCCTTTCTAGGAGGATACATCCGTCCTCTGGTAGAGCCCTGTCTAGAGGGATCCCTCTTTCCTCTGGTTGTATTCTGTTGATGTTAGTTGCTGACTCCTGCAACTGAACCGTAACATGAGTTATCTCAGTGTCTTCAGAGTGGTCCCTTTCTAAGACATGAGTTATCTCAGAGTCTTCAGAGTGGTCTCTTACTAAGATCAGATGTGGTTCATCATCCACCCCTTTGTAATGGAGAGCCAGAACATCACTCTGCGAGCAGAGGATTGTCGAAGTTGGAGTTTCTGATGGCGTATGCTCTGTGGGACTGGTTTCAGCTCTGTAGGTCTCACTGTAGATCACTGCCTCGGAGCTCGATGTGGAGGTTGTGGATGACGTCATGGCTTTGTGCTCGAAGAGCCCTGTTTTGTTCTTGGAAGGATCCTGGCCAGTCTGGAATGCCTTCATCAGCTCCCGGACAGACATTGTCTCCTCCAGCCTCTCCGTCTGAGACCGGGGGGATTTCGGAGATCTGGGAAGCTTAGGAAGATCTGGCATCTGGGGCTCACCCGTCTCCTTAGTGATGGTGATGAAAGTTGTGTTCTGAGGGACTGGCGCCTGTATAGGCTTTCGCTTACGGCCATCCTCCTCCTCTTCCTCTTCCTCAACCTTCTTTTGCAGAGCTCTCACTCTGTCCTTTATGGATCCGATTGGGGTTTCCACGACCAGGGGCGACACTGGTGGCTCCATGGCTGGGGTTGGTCCAGAAGGCCCAGACCAAGTTTCAGACCCAGAACCGAGCCCAGATTCCCCCAGTACGACATCCCAATCCAGGGTTGCAGTCGGTTTTAACTCAGTCCCGGGCCCCACTCCAGGTCCAGACCCAGACACCACTACAGGTCCGGACCCAGACACCACTCCAGGCATAGACCTGGGAACCACTACAGGCTCAGACCCAGGAACCACTCCAGGCATAGACCTGGGGACGACTACAGGCTCAGACCCGGGAACCACTCCAGGCATAGACCTGGGAACGACTACAGGCTCAGACCTGGGAACGACTACAGGCTCAGACCCGGGAACCACTCCAGGCATAGACCTGGGAATGACTACAGGCTCAGACCCGGGAACCACTCCAGGCATAGACCTGGGAACCACTAAAGGCTCACACCCGGGAACCACTCCAGGCATAGGCCTGGGAACGACTACAGGCTCAGACCCAAGAACCACTCCAGGCATAGACCCGGGAACCACTCCAGGCTCAGACCCGGGAACCACTACAGGCTCAGACCCGGGAACCACTCCAGGCTTAGACCCGGGAACCACTTCCTGCCTCGGCTCTCCCAGAACAACATCCCCATCAAGGGACTCCTCAGAGCTCATCCTCTCCAGCTCCCCCTCGGAACTGCTGCATCCAGAACGTTCCCTGTCCCTCAACTTCTTCCTGATCGGCTTTTTGATCTCAGGGGGATGGCGTTTGCCTTCCCGCTTCAGAACGACCTGATCTAATCTCTCCTGGACTATGATGTCCTGTAGTGGGAAACTGGTTACACCAGATCTCTCTTCTAGGTGCTTGTTCACGCCTCCACTGAGGTGAGACACCATACCTGACATATCTCTAAACTCTTTGGTCATTGTGGGAGAGGTCTTCCTCTGAATGCTGACTTCTTGTAGTACCGGCTCCTGAACATCAGAGGGAGTCATGGCTTTGGCTTTAGTCTGAGAGAGAATAACCCACTCCTGTTCCTCCATTTTGGACATCTGCAGTACTTTCTCTTTGTTGTTTGTGAATCTAGTATCTCCCCCTCGTAAAATATCTCCAACCTTCTCCAGATCCTCTTTCACCTGTTCCATGATCTCAAACGGCTCCCCGGGTTCCTCCTCCATCCCTGTCCTTCCTCCTCCTCTTCCTCCTCCTCCTCTTCCTCTATCCGAAGGGCTTGGGTGTTCAGTTTGCTCTGTCGTCAAGATGGCAGACATCTTGATGAGGTCGTGTTTCATATCGGAGACCTCTGAAAGGAGGTCAGGGCTGGCCAGCATGGCTGGGTCTAGCACCTGATTGGTCGGCAGCGTGTAAGTCTCTGTCGACTCCGTCTCGTCGTCTTCCATTTTGAAAAAAAGGAGGAAACCAAACCAAAAGGTGTAAAGAACATAAGGGGAGGATGGAGTGAAGGGGAAGAGAAGACATCGGAAAAAACTGTGGTCAGGGCAGAACATATCACAGTATATCTTCTGTTCAACACAGGGAAAGGGGAAAGCAGCTTGACAACGGAAGAGGAGTGGTGAGTTCTCCAGAGGAGCGGGGGACGGGAGATGGGGGGAGGAGGGCAGCAACAGCAGAAGCGAAGCAAACAGAAGAGAAACAGAACAGGACGGAGGAAAGATATGGGCAAGAAATAACCTGTCGATACATATTGGTGTGTTTGACTGCACATTCATACACATGACACAGGAAGTAGTCTAAACACAACAGGAAGTAGTCTAAACACAACAGGAAGGTATAAAAATAAAAATGGGGAGCGACCTGAATACCAGCTTTGGAGTCAATTCCATTTATATTCTAGTTAATTCAGGAAGTAGACTGAAACTCCAGTTCCAAATTCCAATTCTCTTCAACGCTTTTCAATTAGGAAAAATGTGGAATTAGAATTTTGCTTTACTTTCTGAATTGACTGTTTGAATTGTAATGGAATTGACCCCTCAAACCCTGCTGAATATGGAACAAATGGAGGAAGAAAAAAACAGACTGGTTTCACACAAACAAAGATCTCAAGATTGTATCTCAACATGAACGGTTCATTTTCACTGACAAAAGCAAACAGGGAGATAGGAGCAGAATGTTTCCCGTGCCATGTTAACCGCTGATAGCTGACTGTCAGGAATTCTAAAGTAAATCAAATAGAATCAGTAAAACTAGATATAAATAAATAAACCTCAGTTAATGATGTAAATAAATATCTAATCAGTAAAACTATATATAAATAAATAAACTAAAAAAAGCAAACAGGGAGAAAAGAGCAGAATGTTTCCCGTGCCATATTAACCGCTGATAGCTGACTGTCAGGAATTCTAAAGTAAATCAAATATAATCAGTAAAACTATATATAAATAAATAAACCTCAGTTAATGTTGTAAATAAATATCTAATCAGTAAAACTATATATAAATAAATAAACTAAAAAAAGCAAACAGGGAGAAAAGAGCAGAATGTTTCCCGTGCCATATTAACCGCTGATAGCTGACTGTCAGGAATTCTAAAGTAAATCAAATATAATCAGTACAACTATATATAAATAAATAAACCTCAGTTAATGTTGTAAATAAATATCTTATCAGTAAAACTATATATAAATACATGTAGATAACCTCAGTTAATTTGTTAAATAAATATCAGTGATCTAAGAAAAGAGATGCCAGTGATATAACAGGCTAATGAATTGATAACAGAAAAGATACCAGTGATATAACATGCTAATGAATTGATAACAGAATAGATGCCAGTGATATAACAGGCTAATTAATTGATAACAGAATAGATACCAGTGAAATAACAGGCGAATGAATTGATAACAGAAAAGATACAAGTGATGTAACAGGCTAATGAACTGATAACAGAAAACATACCAGTGATATAACATGCTAATGAATTGATAACAGAAAATATACCAGTGATATAACAGGCAAATTAATTGATAACAGAAAAGGAGAATGAGTGGTAACACACACATACACAGACTAACAAACATATACCATATGTATGTGTGAGTCAAGTTATTTTCATGCAGAGCAAAGAAAGTGTTTCAACAACCATGAAAGTAAAATAAGGGAGTGATCGGAGACAAAAATAAACTGAAAATTAATCTTTGAATTAATTCCAGGCAAGGAAAAATCCAGAATGAAATGACGTTCGTTTAACATATTGTCATAGTACAGTGTGTTTTCGTCAGCCGTCCAAATACATTTAAAAAACGGGAGGTTATATATTCACATTGGAAGAGCCATGGCAAATATATGTATTCTCAAACATTCATACAGTATCTCAAACATTCATACAGTATCTCAAACATTCATATAGTATCTCAAACATTCATACAGTATCTCAAACATTCATATAGTATCTCAAACATTCATACAGTATCTCAAACATTCATATAGTATCTCAAACATTCATACAGTATCTCAAACATTCATATAGTATCTCAAACATTCATACAGTATCTCAAACATTCATATAGTATCTCAAACATTCATACAGTATCTCAAACATTCATATAGTATCTCAAACATTCATACAGTATCTCAAACATTCATATAGTATTTTAAACATTCATACAGTATCTCAAACATTCATATAGTATCTCAAACATTCATACAGTATCTCAAACATTCATATAGTATCTCAAACATTCATACAGTATCTCAAACATTCATATAGTATCTCAAACATTCATACAGTATCTCAAACATTCATATAGTATCTCAAACATTCATTCAGTATCTCAAACATACATATAGTATTTTAAACATTCATACAGTATATCAAACATTCATATAGTATCTCAAACATTCATACAGTATCTCAAACATTCATGTAGTATCTCAAACATTCATATAGTATCTCAAACATTCATACAGTATCTCAAACATTCATGTAGTATCTCAAGCATTCATACAGTATATTAAACATTCATACAGTATCTCAAGCATTCATTCAGTATCTCAAGCATTCATTCAGTATCTCAAACATTCATACAGTATCTCAAACATTCATACAGTATCTCAAGCATTCATACAGTATCTCAAGCATTCATTCAGTATCTCAAGCATTCATACAGTATCTCAAGCATTCATACAGTATCTCAAACATTCATACAGTATCTCAAACATTCATGTAGTATCTCAAGCATTCATACAGTATATTAAACATTCATACAGTATCTCAAGCATTCATTCAGTATCTCAAGCATTCATTCAGTATCTCAAACATTCATACAGTATCTCAAACATTCATACAGTATCTCAAGCATTCATACAGTATCTCAAGCATTCATTCAGTATCTCAAGCATTCATACAGTATCTCAAGCATTCATACAGTATCTCAAACATTCATATAGTATCTCAAACATTCATGTAGTATCTCAAACATTCATATAGTATCTCAAACATTCATACAGTATCTCAAACATTCATACAGTATCTCAAACATTCATATAGTATCTCAAACATTCATACAGTATCTCAAACATTCATACAGTATCTCAAACATTCATACAGTATCTCAAACATTCATATAGTATCTCAAACATTCATATAGTATCTCAAACATTCATACAGTATCTCAAGCATTCATACAGTATCTCAAGCATTCATACAGTATCTCAAACATTCATATAGTATCTCAAACATTCATACAGTATCTCAAACATTCATACAGTATCTCAAACATTCATACCGTATCTCAAACATTCATATAGTATCTCAAACATTCATACAGTATATTAAACCTTCATTCAGTATCTCAAACATTCATATAGTATCTCAAACATTCATGCAGCATCTCAAACATTCATACAGTATCTTAAACATTCATATAGTATTTTAAACATTCATACAGTATCTCAAACATCCATATAGTATCTCAAACATTCATATAGTATCTCAAACATTCATATAGTATCTCAAACATTCATACAGTAACTCAAGCGTTCATTCCCTTTGACTTCCTATAGCGTGATGATGATGATGATGGTCGAATGGATGAAGGAGGGAGGGATTGTAGGAGGGAGAAACAGAATGGGTATTGGAGAGGAAGGGATGCAACGCATACCAGCCATAGCATAGCGGCCAGGAACCCACAGCTAACTAGACAGGGTGTTAGTAATAGTATATTACGATAGTATAGCGGCCAGGAACCCACAGGTAACTAGACAAGGTTATATTAATATTATAGTACTATAGCATAGCGGCCAGGAACCCACAGGTAACTAGACGAGGTGTTAGTAATATTATAGTACTATAGTATAGTGGTCAGGAACCCACAGGTAACTAGACAAGGTGTTAGTAATATTATAGTACTATAGTATAGTGGTCAGGAACCCACAGGTAACTAGACAAGGTGTTAGTAATATTATAGTACTATAGTATAGTGGTCAGGAACCCACAGGTAACTAGACAAGGTGTTAGTAATATTATAGTACTATAGTATAGTGGTCAGGAACCCACAGGTAACTAGACAGGGTGTTAGTAATATTATAGTACTATAGTATAGTGGTCAGGAACCCACAGGTAACTAGACAAGGTGTTAGTAATATTATAGTACTATAGTATAGTGGTCAGGAACCCACAGGTAACTAGACAAGGTGTTAGTAATATTATAGTACTATAGTATAGTGGTCAGGAACCCACAGGTAACTAGACGAGGTTATATTAATAGTATATTACTATAGTATAGTGGTCAGGAACCCACAGGTAACTAGACAAGGTGTTAGTAATATTATATTACTATAGTATAGTATATTACACACAACTCGGCTAGTCAAGTGGCCATTGTTGTATGTTAAGCAATGCAAATCATTGGCCTGCGTACTGCATTTTTAAACAAAACGACAATGTAATTGAATCTGTTCTTCCTGGACTACAGGTAGTTCTGAAGGTTAGTTAATGCAGAGCCTGTGTTTGTCACTACCAACAAATGTAATCATTTCAAAAAACAAATAAACTCAGCTTACATTTTTTGTCACTCTTGTCACTCTGTAAGAAAGGAGGGTTCAATACAACAACGTTGAATACAATCAGTGAATAAACATAAATCAGGTTAAAAACAAAAGTGTTTTAACGTTTTATCAAATTTTAACAAGAGGAATGTTCTGAAAAGGTGTAGTTGGTTACCTCGTCATCTGCGTCTAGGTCTGAGTCAGACTCCTGAATAGGACACCAAGGAGAGAAATAAAGAAGGCATTCAGTCTGATCTGTTTTGGGACAGTGTTATTCACACTGAGTCAGATCTGTTTTGGGACAGTGTTATTCACACTGAGTCAGATCTGCTTTGGGACAGTGTTATTCACACTGAGTCAGATCTGTTTTGGGACAGTGTTATTCACACTGAGTCAGATCTGTTTTGGGACAGTGTTATTCACACTGAGTCAGATCTGCTTTGGGACAGTGTTATTCACACTGAGTCAGATCTGTTTTGGGACAGTGTTATTCACACTGAGTCAGATCTGCTTTGGGACAGTGTTATTCACACTGAGTCAGATCTGCTTTGGGACAGTGTTATTCACACTGAGTCAGATCTGTTTTGGGACAGTGTTATTCACACTGAGTCAGATCTGCTTTGGGACAGTGTTATTCACACTGAGTCAGATCTGTTTTGGGACAGTGTTATTCACACTGAGTCAGATCTGTTTTGGGACAGTGTTATTCACACTGAGTCAGATCTGCTTTGGGACAGTGTTATTCACACTGAGTCAGATCTGTTTTGGGACAGTGTTATTCACACTGAGTCAGATCTGTTTTGGGACAGTGTTATTCACACTGAGTCAGATCTGTTTTGGGACAACGTTATTCAGTATGAGCCAGATCTTCAGCGTTATTCACATTTCAGTCCAGGTGTGTTCAGCATTATCATTATTTAATGTTAACACACATTGTGTTCAGTCCAGGTGTGTTCAGCATTATCATTATTTAATGTTAACACACATTGTGTTCAGTCCAGGTGTGTTCAGCATTATCATTATTTAATGTAAACACACATTGTGTTCCGTCCAGGTGTGTTCAGCATTATCATTATTTAATGTTAACACACATTGTGTTCAGTCCAGGTGTGTTCAGCATTATCATTATTTAATGTAAATACACATGGTGTTCAGTCCAGGTGTGTTCAGCATTATCATTATTTAATGTAAATACACATGGTGTTCAGTCCAGGTGTGTTCAGCATTATCATTATTTAATGTAAATACACATGGTGTTCAGTCCAGGTATGTTTAACATTATCATTATTTAATGTAAACACACATTGTGTTCCGTCCAGGTGTGTTCAGCATTATCATTATTTAATGTAAATACACATTGTGTTCAGTCCAGGTGTGTTCAGCATTATCATTATTTAATGTAAATACACATGGTGTTCAGTCCAGGTGTGTTCAGCATTATCATTATTTAATGTAAATACACATGGTGTTCAGTCCAGGTGTGTTCAGCATTATCATTATGTAATGTAAATACACATTGTGTCCAGTCCAGGTGTGTTCAGCATTATCATTATTTAATGTAAATACACATTGTGTCCAGTCCAGGTGTGTTCAGCATTATCATTATTTCATGTCATTACACATTGTGTCCAGTCCAGGTGTGTCCAGTCCAGGTGTGTTCAGCATTATCATTATTTAATGTCATTACACATTGTGTCCAGTCCAGGTGTGTTCAGCATTATTTCCTGTCATTACACATTGTGTCCAGTCCAGATGTGTTCAGCATTATTTCCTGTCATTACACATTGTGTTCAGTCCAGGTGTGTTCAGCATTATTTCCTGTCATTACACATTGTGTTCAGTTCAGGTGTGTTCAGGTGTCTTACCTTGCAGTAGGTGGGCAGCGTGATGTTCAGGTTGCAGATTGCCTTGTGGGTAAGACTACGGTAGGTGCGGGGCTCCTTGGTGAAGGACAGTCTGCCACACGGCTCCTGGGCGCAGTCACGAATCTGTCAATCAATCAATCAATCAACCAATCAACCAATCACTGGAGACTCATGGAATCAGGTGAAGGTGGGAATATTAGCAAGGAATGTGAAAAAACATTCTGGTATATTATACTGTATAATCAAACTCATTAAAATACATACTAAATTATATAGCAGTGTCTATGATGTACTCAAAACTCATTAAAATACATACTAAATTATATAGCAGTGTCTATGATGTACTCAAAACTCATTAAAATACATACTAAATCATATACCAGTGTCTATGATGTATTCTAAACTATATATCAGTGTCACTGTTTCCCAGTGTAGAAGTCCATTCAGAACTAAAATAAAGTGGACAACTACGTCACACTCTCCCAGCGTAGAAGAAGTCCATTCAGAACTAAAACAAAGTGGACAACTATGTCACACTCTCCCAGCGTAGAAGAAGTCCTTTCATAACTAAAACAAAGTGGACAACTACGTCACACTCTCCCAGCGTAGAAGAAGTCCATTCAGAACTAAAACAAAGTGGAACAACTACGTCACACTCTCCCAGCGTAGAAGAAGTCATTTCAGAACTAAAACAAAGTGGACAACTACGTCATACTCTCCCAGCGTAGAAGAAGTCCTTTCAGAACTAAAACAAAGTGGACAACTACGTCACACTCTCCCAGCGTAGAAGAAGTCCTTTCAGAACTAAAACAAAGTGGAACAACTATGTCACACTCTCCCAGCGTAGAAGAAGTCCATTCAGAACTAAAACAAAGTGGCCAACTACTTCACACTCTCCCAGCGTAGAAGAAGTCCTTTCAGAACTAAAACAAAGTGGACAACTACGTCATACTCTCCCAGCGTAGAAGAAGTCCTTTCAGAACTAAAACAAAGTGGACAACTACGTCACACTCTCCCAGCGTAGAAGAAGTCCATTCAGAACTAAAACAAAGTGGGACAACTAGGTCACACTCTCCCAGCGTAGAAGAAGTCCATTCAGAACTAAAACAAAGTGGGACAACTAGGTCACACTCTCCCAGCGTAGAAGAAGTCCAGTAAAGGAGTGTTACCTTGATGAAGAGTGCGAGACGGTTCTCTTTGAATGCATAGAAGCTGAAGACGTGATGCTGTCCACTCTTGGTCAGAGGAACCAGGTTCCCAAAACAGTCTGCAAAGATAGGCTTCCCTTCCAGTACCTATTGTAGGGACAGACAGACAGACAGTAGAGAGCTAGGGTCAAATCAGTCCGTAAAGATAGGCGTCCCTTCCAATACCTATTGTAGGGACAGACAGACAGACAGTAGAGAGCTAGGGTCAAATCAGTCCGTAAAGATAGGCGTCCCTTCCAATACCTAATGTAGGGACAGACAGACAGACAGTAGAGAGCTAGGGTCAAATCAGTCCGTAAAGATAGGCGTCCCTTCCAATACCTATAGTAGGGACAGACAGACAGACATACAGACAGACAGGGTCAGACACCAATACCCCCCCCCCCCCCCACTTCACCTCTACATCTCTCTACTCCGGACCCCTCTGTGAATTTCTCTTGCTTTTCCAGATCTCCCCCTCTCCTCCTTCCCCCACCACTCACCTCTTCTCCCTCTCCCTCTCCCTCCTCCCCTATCCTCTCCTCCTTCCCGCTCTCACCTCTACTCCCTCTCTCCCCCTCCCCATTCCCCTCTCCTCCTTCACCCCTCTCCCATCTACTCCCTCTCCCCCCACTCTCCTCTCCTCCTTGCCCCCCCTCTCCCCTCTCCTCCTCTCCCCCTCCCTCTCCTCTCCTCCTTCCCCCCCTCACCTCTCCTCCCTCTACCTCCTCTCCTCTCCCCCCTCTCCCCTCTCCTCCCTCTCCATTCTCCTCCTCCTTGCCCCCCCTCTCTCCTCTCCTCCTCTCCCCTTCCCTCTCCTCTCCTCCTTCCCCCCTCACCTCTCCTTCCTCTCCCTCCTCTCCTCTCCCCCCTCTCCCCTCTCCTCCCTCTCCCCCCTCTCCCCCTCCCCATTCTCCTCTCCTCCTTGCCCCCCCTCTCTCCTCTCCTCCTCTCCCCCTCCCCATTCTCTTCTCCTCCTTCCCCTCCTCTCACCTCTACGTCTCTACTCCGGGCCACCTCTGTGAAGTTCTCTTGCTGTTCCAGCGTCTTGTCCATCTTGTCGTCCGTCATGCAGAAGCAGCGGAGGCGAGCCTCGATGGGGTCCAGCGTCTTGGCGAAGATGACGAACTTGGCCATGTAGGGGACACAGATGATCTCTCTGTACAGCTGGGTAGAGAAACTCACAGCCTCCTGGGTCTGACGACAGTCTATCAGCCAGAACCTACAGCGCACCGGAGGGGGGTGATCAATAATTCATCAATTGATAGATTCATCAATCAATCAATAGACCAATCTGTCAGTCAGTCTATAAGCCAGAACCTACAAGAGGCTAGATAATCAATCAACCTATCAAGGATGTAACAGATCAATCAATCGTATCCAATGAAGAATCAATCATTCCATCAGTTAATTAATCAGAAAGAGGATGATGTTTTCACTAGAATGTCAAAAACAACAGACAGATGAAAACACACCAGTTTCACACATTACCTCGCTGACACGTTGGTGGTGAAGGACACACATTGGTTGATGAAGGTGAGGGGGGTGGAGCCAGTGATGTCCTCCCATTGGGCAGGAGTGGTCCCACCTAGAACACACATCACGAAGGAACTCCGGTTAATATATTCAACATATTAATGTGGGTTGACTCAAACCAGGCTTTGATGAATATCAAGAAGGTAAACATGACTACTCAAAATCAATCATTCAGTCAGTTAGTTAATCAACCAACCAGCCAATCAAACAACCAATTCAAACAACCTATCAATGGGCCAAACAATCAATCAATCAAACAGCCAATTAAACAACCAGCCAATCAACCAATCAACAGTCATTCCCTACGCACCAGTGATGCTGCAGAGCAGACGCAGAGTGGGCGTGTCCCCTCCAAACACGTTGCCTGTCCCGTCATTGGTCGAGCTTTTGGGGACAGGGATCGTCATGGTGATTGGCTTGTGGAACTTCCGCCTCCTGGGCTCCAAGGTAACGATGGGGCTAAAAGTAGCTTTGTTACCCAGAATCCTCTTCACCAGGTCTACGCTGATTGGCTGGGCCTAGGAGGAAGTGAACAAGAGTTAGGAAGTAGAAACAACGAACTTGAAAGTGTTCAGTTTGTCGTTACCAAATACATTTTTGTTGGGGCCGAAGACCAACTTGAAAAAGCTACACACACAGACCCCACCCCTCCCTACCTGTAGTCCAACCCTGATCTTCTTAGTGAGAGCCCCCTCTGGGAACACAGCCTGGACCTGAGGTACCAGAGTACTGCTCAACACCGCTCCCTCAGGACCAATCAGTTGGCTGTCCTGCTTGATGCGCGACACCACCGCAAAGTATTGTGGGAAGTCCCTGGTGACGATACGGCAGATCCTCTTCTTCTCCAGCTCCTCAGGAGAGTCCAGCTCTGGAGGACGAACCAATGGGTGGAGCGGGGAAGCAGGGTCAGATGATACACAAGGACCAATCAGATTGAGCAGTCGGACCTAAATGTTTCCTAATCTTTGGTGAAAGAATAAGGTAGAACGATTGGTGGCTTGGTACTAACATGGCGGCCCGGTTCTGTTGCGTCCCTCATGCCTCCTCCCTGCTCCTCCCTCCACCCTTTCTCACCCATCTCATCCCCTCCGTCCACTCCCTGTCCTCCCTTCCCTTCCCTTCTCCCTCCCCATCCAGCTCTCCCCCGCACCAGACCTTCCCACTCGTCCCCCCGTCCCTCCCCCGTCTCCCCTCACCCTCGTCCATGCCGTTCAGTATTTGGTTGAGTTCCTCCTCAGTGTGTTCACAGTGATGTTCCCTCCAGCTCTCCCCCATCTCACTCCTCAGAATCACCAGCTCCCGCTCCGTGCCCCGCAGGGCCGCGAAGTGAGGGATCTCCACAATCACCGGCCTGTTGGGACAGAGGTCAGGGGTTAGAGGGTAAAGGTTGTGATGACAGGAGGACGCCTTCCATGGAAGAACACAAAACATCACAAGATGAGGGACAAAGAAATCCTGGAGAAATTCCTGGAGGAGATTCAAGCAAACAGAAGGATATGATATTTTGATGATGAGGAGGAGGAGGAGGAGGAGGAGGAGGAGGAGGAGGAGGAGGAGGAGGGTCAGGTGACATACTATTCCGAACATAGAAAAATCACAACATTACAATATGGGGAGGAAAAATCATGGGGGGTAATGGGATAAAACTGGAACTGATTCAGACTGTAATTCTCAACAACACAACGACACTGTAACTCAAATGTGGAGAGGGCTGGGGAGAAGATATGATGAGACCAGGGTATATATGATGAGACCAGGGTATATATGATGAGACCAGGGTAAATATGATGAGACCAGGGTATATATGATGAGACCAGGGTAAATATGATGAGACCAGGGTATATATGATGAGACCAGGGTAAATATGATGAGACCAGGGTATATATGATGAGACCAGGGTATATATGATGAGACCAGGGTAAATATGATGAGACCAGGGTATATATGATGAGACCAGGGTAAATATGATGAGACCAGGGTATATATGATGAGACCATCGTAGATATGATGAGACCAGGGTATATATGATGGGACCAGGGTATATATGGTGAGACCAGGGTATATATGGTCTGGCTGGGTGGGTGGGGGGTATATATGATGAGACCAGGGTATTTATGATGAGACCAGGGTATATATGGTGAGACCAGGGTATATATGGTCTGGCTGGGTGGGTGGGGGGTATATATAATGAGACCAGGGGCCGGGGTATATATTGTGTCCCTTCTCTCTCTCCGTGGTCTCCGTGCCAGGAGGCCCCAGCTGTAGTGTTTGAGTTACCCCAGGAACTTGGCTGCCTAGAGGCCCCAGCTGTAGTGTTTAGTTACCCCAGGAACTTGGTGTCTAGAGGCCCCAGCTGTAGTGTTTTATTTACCCCAGGAACTTGGTGCCTAGAGGACCCAGCTGTAGTGTTTAGTTACCCCAGGAACTTGGTGCCTAGAGGCCTCAGCAGTAGTGTTTTATTTACCCCAGGAACTTGGTGCCTAGAGGCTCCAGCTGTAGTGTGTGATTTACCCTAGGAACTTGGTGCCTAGAGGCCCCAGCTGTAGTGTTTTAGTTACCCCAGGAACTTGGTGCCTAGAGGCTCCAGCTGTAGTGTGTGATTTACCCCAGGAACTTGGTGCCAGGAGGCCCCAGCTGTAGTATCCTGCTGACAAGACTCTCTCCCTCGTTGAGAGGGGGCGGGGCCGTGGGGAGGTGGAGCTTACTGATCCATTACGCAGCACGGGGGGAGAAGAGAACGTCAACACACACACACACGCAAGGACGTACACACATACACACACGAGCGCACATACACACAGACTAACTCTCTCTCTCTCTCTCTCTCTCGTCCACACTCCCCCTCCCTCTCTCCATCTTACCCGAGGAACTGTGCCCCGGTGGGGCCGACCTCGATGATGCGTCCTGCCAGCCCCTCTCCCTCCACCATGGGGGGCATGGACGCCAGGCGGTGCCTCTTCACCAGGCGGCACGTCACCCGCGTCGGAGCGGAACACTTCCTGGGCGGCACGATGATGCGCAGCCCGTTGTGACGGCAACCACGCATGGCCCCACCCCTGGCGTCCACCATGAAACTGACCAGGAAGCTGAAGGGAGAGGAGGAGAGGAGGGAGAGGGATTAGGGAAGGGGAGAGGAGATGGAGTGGGGAAGGGGTGATGGAGATGGAGAGGGAGTAGGGAGTAGGGAAGGGGAGAGGAGATGGAGAGGTATTAGGGAAGGGGAGAGGAGATGACATAGGGAAGGGGAGAGGAGATGGAGTGGGGAAGGGGTGATGGAGATGGAAAGGGAGTAGGGAAGGGGAGAGGAGAGGGAGAAGGGGGAAGGGAAGGGGTGAGGAGAGGAGAGGGAGTAGGGAAGGGGTGAGGAGAGGAAAGGGAGTAGGGAAGGGGAGAGGAGAGGGAGAGGGAGTAGGGAAGGGGAGAGGAGAGGGAGTAGGGAAGGGGTGAGGAGAGGGAGAGGGAGTAGGGAAGGGGAGAGGAGAGGGAGAGGGAGTAGGGAAGGGGAGAGGAGAGGGAGAGGGAGTAGGGAAGGGGTGAGGAGAGGGAGAGGGAGTAGGGAAGGGGTGAGGAGAGGGAGAGGGAGTAGGGAAGGGGTGAGGAGAGGGAGTAGGGAGTAGGGAGTAGGGAAGGGGTGAGGAGAGGGAGAGGGAGTAGGGAAAAGGTGAGGACAGGTAGAGGGAGTATGGAAGGGGTGAGGCGAGGAGAGGGAGAGGGAGTAGGGAGAGGGAGTAGGGAAGGGGTGAGGAGAGGGAGAAGAAGAGGGAGTAGGGAAGGGGTGAGGAGAGGAGAGGGAGAGCGAGAGGGAGAAAGGAAGGGGTGAGGAGAGGGAGTAGGGAAGGTTTGAGGAGAGGAGAGGGAGAGGGAGTAAGGAAGGGGTGAGGAGAGGGAGTAGGGGAAACGGGGGAGAAGAGGGAGAGGTGTAGAAGGAGAGGGAGTAGGGAAGTGTTGAGGAGAGGGAGAGGGAGGAGGGGAAACGGGGGAGAAGGGGTTAAATGGTTGATCTGTGAAAGGGTGCGTTTCCACCATCATTTTTTGCATAATTTTACAGTCATTAAAAGATCTCACCATGTGGAACGAACAAATGATCTGTCGCCATTTATACAACGATACCAAAACTTTTCATCGCAGATGTTGTGAGTTTAAAAATGTTTTTTATGCGGTATGACTTTACTCGCATAAAAACTGTGGATGGAAACAGTGGTTAGTGACATTGTTGTGAAGTGAGAAACAGGCCGTTTATAAAGTCCGAGCTCTATCATGTTCCTCAATGAATTCAGCGCATTTCAGCAGTACACCTCCCTAGGTTATCTCTGAGCGCGCTCAGGAAGCACCGACTCGGTATCCGCAGTCAAACAAAAAAGTCAAACGACCAAAGTTGCTGCATAACCTCCTTTCAACGAATGACAGAACATCTCCGATATTTGGCAAAATCGAGTGAATGATTATACAGGTAGTACATCAGCTGATGAATAACGTGGAGATGAAGACCGGAAATAGTTTAAATATCAAGGTTTTTTTAAACAGTGACTTAACTCTGTTTTTAAAATATCAATATCTACTCTCGTAACGTTTGTTGATCACACGTTCTCTACCGAAGCTCTCATATGGGGAGGCAATAAGAGACAGCACTGAGAAGTAGGGTGAATTCTATAGTGGTATTTTGACATGCATAGGTAAGACAAGTTCTTTGACAATGCAACCTAGTGGATTACAGAATAAAATTTGACATTTTCATGCCAGGCAGGAGTCCGGAGTTAGGGGTTTCAGTGGGATTGGGACTGGACAGCATAACAGCCTAGGTTCCAGAGGACAGGAGGGGACAGGATAACAGCCTAGGTTCCAGAGGACAGGAGGGGACAGGATAACAGCCTAGGTTCCAGAGGACAGCAGGGGACTGGACAGGATAACAGCCTAGGTTCCAGAGGACACGAGGGGACTGGACAGGATAACATCCTAGGTTCCAGAGGACAGGAGGGGACAGGATAACAGCCTAGGTTCCAGAGGACAGGAGGGGACAGGATAACAGCCTAGGTTCCAGAGGACAGGAGGGGACAGGATAACAGCCTAGGTTCCAGAGGACAGGAGGGGACAGGATAACAGCCTAGGTTTCAGAGGACAGGAGGGGACAGGATAACAGCCTAGGTTCCAGAGGACAGGAGGGGACAGGATAACAGCCTAGGTTCCAGAGGACAGGAGGGGACAGGATAACAGCCTAGGTTCCAGAGGACAGGAGGGGACAGGACAGGATAACAGCTTAGGTTCCAGAGGACAGGAGGGGACAGGACAGGATAACAGCCTAGGTTCCAGAGGACAGGAGGGGACAGGACAGGATAACAGCTTAGGTTCCAGAGGACAGGAGGGGACAGGATAACAGCCTAGGTTCCAGAGGACAGGAGGGGACAGGATAACAGCCTAGGTTCCAGAGGACAGGAGGGGACAGGACAGGATAACAGCCTAGGTTCCAGAGGACAGGAGGGGACAGGACAGGATAACATCCTAGGTTCCAGAGGACAGGAGGGGACAGGATAACAGCCTAGGTTCCAGAGGACAGGAGGGGACAGGATAACAGCCTAGGTTCCAGAGGACAGGAGGGTACAGCATAACAGCCTAGGTTCCAGAGGAAAGGTGGAGACAGGATAACAGCCTAGGTTCCAGAGGACAGGAGGGGACTGGACAGGATAACAGCCTAGGTTCCAGAGGACAGGAGGGGACAGGATAACAGCCTAGGTTCCAGAGGACAGGAGGGGACAGCATAACAGCCTAGGTTCCAGAGGACAGGAGGGGACTGGATAACAGCCTAGGTTCCAGAGGACAGGAGGGGACTGGACAGGATAACAGCCTAGGTTCCAGAGGACAGGAGGGGACTGGACAGGATAACAGCCTAGGTTCCAGAGGACAGGAGGGTACTGGACAGGATAACAGCCTAGGTTCCAGAGGTAGGAGGGGACATGATAACAGCCTAGGTTCCAGAGGACAGGAGGGGACAGGATAACAGCCTAGGTTCCAGAGGACAGGAGGGGACAGGATAACAGCCTAGGTTCCAGAGGACAGGACTGGACAGGATAACAGCCTAGGTTCCAGAGGACAGGAGGGGACAGGATAACAGCCTAGGTTCCAGAGGACAGGAGGGGACAGGATAACAGCCTAGGTTCCAGAGGACAGGAGGGGACAGGACAGGATAACAGCCTAGGTTCCAGAGGACAGGAGGGGACTGGACAGGATAACAGCCTAGGTTCCAGAGGACAGGAGGGGACAGGATAACAGCCTAGGTTCCAGAGGACAGGAGGGGACAGGATAACAGCCTAGGTTCCAGAGGACAGGAGGGGACAGGATAACAGCCTAGGTTCCAGAGGACAGGAGGGGACAGGATAACAGCCTAGGTTCCAGAGGACAGGAGGGGACAGGATAACAGCCTAGGTTCCAGAGGACAGGAGGGGACAGGATAACATCCTAGGTTCCAGAGGACAGGAGGGTACTGGACAGGATAACAGCCTAGGTTCCAGAGGACAGGAGGGGACTGGACAGGATAACAGCCTAGGTTCCAGAGGACAGGAGGGGACAGGATAACAGCCTAGGTTCCAGAGGACAGGAGGGGACAGAATAACAGCCTAGGTTCCAGAGGACAGGAGGGTACTGGACAGGATAACAGCCTAGGTTCCAGAGGACAGGAGGGGACTGGATAGGATAACAGCCTAGGTTCCAGAGGACAGGAGGGAACTGGACAGGATAACAGCCTAGGTTCCAGAGGACAGGAGGGTACTGGATAGGATAATAGCCTAGGTTCCAGAGGACAGGAGGGTACTGGACAGGATAACAACCTAGGTTCCAGAGGACAGGAGGGTACTGGATAGGATTATAGCCTAGGTTCCAGAGGACAGGAGGGTACTGGACAGGATAACAGCCTAGGTTCCAGAGGACATGAGAAGATAGAACTGTCACTCTTGCCTCTCTGAATTGTTAACAAACTTATTGTCTCTGACAGAGATGCCTACGTAGTGAATTGTTAACGAACTTCATGTCTCTGACAGAGATGCCTACGTAGTGAATTGTTAACAAACTTCTTGTCTCTGACAGAGATGCCTATTCCATTCTATTCACTTCCATTCCATTCTATTCACTTCCATTCCATTCTATTCACTTCCATTCTATTCACTTCTATTCCATTCTATTCACTTCCATTCCATTCTATTCACTTCCATTCCATTCAATTCACTTCCATTCCATTCTATTCACTTCCATTCCATTCTATTCACTTCCATTCCATTCTATTCACTTCCATTCTAATCACTTCCATTCTATTCACTTCTATTCCATTCTATTCACATCCATTATATTCACTTCTATTCCATTCTATTCACTTCCATTCTATTCACTTCCATTCTATTCACTTCCATTCCATTCTATTCACTTCCATTCCATTCTATTCACATCCATTCTATTCACTTCCATTCTATTCACTTCCATTCTATTCACTTCCATTCCATTCTATTTACTTCCATTCTATTCACTTCCATTCTATTCACTTCTATTCTATTCACTTCTATTCTATTCACTTCCATTCTATTCACTTCCATTCCATTCTATTCACTTCCATTCTATTCACTTCTATTCCATTCTATTCACTTCCATTCCATTCTATTCACTTCTTTTCCATTCTATTCACTTCCATTTTATTCACTTCCATTCCATTCTATTCACTTCCATTCTATTCACTTCTATTCCATTCTATTCACTTCCATTCTATTCACTTCCATTCTGTTCACTTCCATTCTATTCACTTCCATTCTATTCACTTCTATTCCATTCTATTCAATTCCATTCTATTCACTTCTATTCCATTCTATTCACTTCCATTCTATTCACTTCCATTCTATTCACTTCCATTCCATTCTATTCACTTCCATTCCATTCTATTCACATCCATTCTATTCACTTCCATTCTATTCACTTCCATTCTATTCACTTCCATTCTATTCACTTCCATTCTATTCACTTCCATTCCATTCTATTCACTT